>NC_088921.1:36142500-36190000 GCF_038396675.1 Hydra vulgaris
TACAGCATGGGGCTCACAGTCGCTAGTGAACTTTAATTCAGATAAAACTCAATTTTTTTCAGCCAATTGTTATCACAATTATTTAGATCTTCCTATATTTATGAATGGTAATGTACTCAATGAGTCATCTACCCTTCTTCTAGAATTAACTCTTACTTCTGATCTTTCTTGGAAATCACATATCAAATCCATTGCAAAACTAGCATCTGCTAAGGTTGCATCTCTTTATTGAGTTTGACACTTTCTTACTCAGGATTCTATTCTCTATCTCTATAAATCTCAAACCCGGCCTTGTATGGAATACCAATGCCATATCTGGGGTGGATCTTCTAATGATGCTCTTTCTCTTTTAAACAAGGTGCAAATATGCATTGTAAACATAGTTGGACCTAGTCTTGCAGCCAACCTCCAACCATTGCCACATTGTTATAATGTTGCTTCTCTATCTCTTCTTTACAAATATAAAACTATAATAGGCACTGGTCTAAAGAGCTTGCGTCTCTTGTGGTATCTTCTATAATTCATTCTCGTGTCACTCGTCATTCAATTAAGACTTAATTGATCCTTTTTCTGTGACTGTTCCTAAGTGCTCCAAGTGCACTTTTACTTGTCTAGTTTTTTTCCTCAAACATCAGTTCTTTGGAATTCGCTTCCTTCATCTTGCTTTCCTGATTCATATAATTTGCAACCCTTTAAGTCCTCTGTCAATCGTTATCTTGCTCTACAATCTTCATCTTTTCTCTTCCAGTAACTTCCAACTCTAATTAGTGTTTGCTTGCAGCCTTGTTGGAAGCGAAGATGTTTAAAAAAATATATATATATATATATATAAATTTATATATATATAATATATATTATATATATATATATGAGTATAAATATGTTTATATATATATACATATTATATATATACATATTATATATATATATATATTTATATATATATATATATATATATATATATATATATATATATATATATATATATATATATATAAACTTTATAAAAATGTTAAAAAAAAATATATATATATATATATATAAATTATATATATATATATAATATATATTATACATATATTTATATGTGTATAAATATGTTTATATATATATATATATATATATATATATATATATATATATATATATATATATATATATATATATATATATATAAACTTTATAAAAATGTTAAAAAAAAAAATATATATATATATAAATTATATATATATATATAATATATATTATACATATATTTATATGTGTATAAATATGTTTATATATATATACATATATATATATCTATATATATATATTTATATACATATATTTGTGTAAATATATGTGTGTATATATATATATATATATATATATATATATATATATATATATATATATATATATATATATATATATATATATATATATATATATATATATACATATGTGTGTGTTTCCTGCCTAAGATGATGAATGCTGGTTCTTCTTGATTTTACGCATAGATTTTTGCTTTTGGCTTCTTGATAGGTCTTTGCAACTCTATATATTACCTCCTAGCAAACTTTAAAACTCAGTTAATGGTTCTGAGACATGTCGTTAATATGGTTCCTAAACTATGTGGTAGCTCCCAGAGAGGCTGAATGTGCATTTTCAAGGCCACATAAGGAGGTATTTGTTAAAACTGGGTTAAATAGCAGAGCCATTACCACCACTCCTAACTGTTTTAATCTATCTTTTACAATTGTTTGTGATCTTTAATGTAACTTTCTATTAGTTGAATATTACCTCTAGCAAAATTCATTAGACTTTCTTGCTCTTTGTGAGATTAAATTGAATTCAGCTTTTTCTTTGCCTTTATCATTGTTCTTTAATATTCTCCTTTTTCTCAAGAGTGCACTCTTTTAGATATAATTTCTAATCAAAATTGAAAAATTGCTTTCTCTTTTTCGCTCTGCCAATATTATTGTTATTAGTGACTTTTCAATGTTCATTACAATGAATGGCTATTCTCTAACACCACTGACCCTCCTCCTGGCACTTAAGCTCATAACTTCTGTATTTCTCAATCTCTTACTCAGATAGTTAACTTTGTGATTCATTTTCCTAATTACTACCCTAATCTTTACCTTCACTCATTGATTTGTGTCTTGTCTTTGACCAGAGTTTTTGTTCAGTTTCTTCTTGTTCTTCTTTAGGTGGATCCAACTATGCAATGATCTCTATAAATCTTTCATTTCTTGTTTCTTCTTCAGACACTCTTATTATCGCACTTCTTACTATTACCATACACCTGATTGAGATTCTTTTTGTGATTATCATCCTGACAATTCTTGGGCTGATGGCTTTTGTCCCTGCTAATAAATACACCTCTTGGATCCAGGCTAGTATGAAAGCTTTTTTTCTTGTAGGTTTCACCTTTTTGAAAAACAGCTTTTTGAAAGCAAGCATATTTTATTATTACCAGAAATCAATGTAAAAAGGTACTGTCTAATGTTAACCATTATTATCCCCAGTTTACTAAAAGCGTACCTTATTTCAGAGATTAGGTTTTAGAGATTTTTGGAAAGTCCTTAACACTGTCATTAACAAAGGTAAAATGAACATGAACATATTATTTCTAAATTCTCTCTAACTACTTAATAAATAGTTCATTGAATTTTGATTTCCTGCTTGCTGGAAAATGGAATCTTTGGTTCCAATTTTTTAAAACTCTGGGAAACATTCTGACCCTCTATCTATCGTCCAATCGGTCTTCGTTCTTATATTACCAAGATCTTTGAGTCTTTAATCAAGAAATTTTTAACATATTATCTTGAACCTAATAACTCACTCTTTCAATACAGATTAAGATCTTCTTGAGATCTAAATCCATATTGAAATCTTGAAGGCCAGCCTCTTCTTCATTTCCATAACTTCTGGGGTACTGCTAGGTCCTATTGATGGTCCTATATTGTTTTTTATCTACATTAATGACTGTATTTGTTGACAACTCAACTTATGCTCATTTCTTGACAAAAAGTCTTCTCTTTTCTGGTCCCTCTTTTGTAACAGCTTGGAGCTTGCAGTAGCTTGTGAATTTTAACTCCAACAAAACTCTGTTTACTGCATAACAGCTATTGCAATGTTGTTGACATTTCTATATTGATGGCAACCCTCTCCTTGAGTTGGATCTCTTTCTGTTTTCTGCATATACTATCATGGTTGCTGTTCAAATGAGCTATTGTCTCGAGTTTTATCAATCAAAACTCATTCTTGGTTGACTTTTCATACAGCAAAGTTGAATTTTTTAAATGTATTTGTCCCTTCATGCTTTTAAAACTTTTATTCCTTTTTTATTCATTTTTATTCCTTGCGCATCAATTCTTTGGAACTCTCTCCCTTTTCTATGTTTTCCTGACTAATAAAACATACAGCTTTTCAAGTTTTTTGTCAACTGTTCTTTCAGGGGTGTGGAGTCTTGAAAAAAAAGTACAGACTCCAACTCCACTCATTGAAATTTCAGAGTACGACTCCGACTCAAAAGCAAAATTTTTAATAAATTCTTTGAATTCTTAAAAGAAATATTACACGATAATAAGAAAATTTTTTTTTGCCAAATATCTAAAAAGTTCATTTTGAGTTTCAATTTTGTTTAGCAACTCCGACTCCACAGCCCTGGTTTCTTTGCTCTTTAACACTTTCGTTTTCTTGTAACTCCTAACTTAATAGTGGTTGCTTGCAGCAGGGAGTGAATTAGTTCGAAGAAAAAAATAGTGTAAAAAAATTGCATACAAATGAGTGTAAATCAAATTGTTTAAAATAATACAAAGTTTTCTATTTTCTTCTAATATAACAAATTTAATTCATAAAACATTGCATTGTTTACACATTTGTATTTATAATGTATCATCTATTAATGCTATTAATAATTTTGAATTAGTTTATTAAGTTAAGTTTTATTAAGTTTAGAATTAGTCAGTTCAATGAAATACTTGCTGATCCCATTATTGATTTGTTAAAGTTCAAAACACTCTGTTTTGAAGGTTAGAATTGTTTTTATATTTACTCGAGCATCGATCAAGTTGTTTTTTTTTAAACTTTTTACTGATTTTAGCATCTTTCTTAAAAGTTATTTTATTTTAAGAATAACTATTTTTTGCAGGAATACCTGATCATCCCTCTTTGAGATCTTTATCATGGAAAGTAAGTTTAATACATTTTGCTGTTTTATAGTACAAATTTTATAGATTTTATAAGGCTATTTCTAATAATTTATTTGAGAGTTGTTCAACAGATGGTTACAAAAGGGAGGGATTTTTAATATTTTTATTATAAATTTTTTAAAATTTCATCTTATTTTTCTACAATATTTGACAAGCTTTATTGTGAGGAAAATAAAGTTTTACTGGATTTTTTACATTTTAAAATTTTTGATGAAGAGTTATTACTAATCTGAATGTTAATTTAAGTAGATTGTTGTTTTGTTTGTGATCCTCTAGGTGTGATCAATTCAAATCAAAATCAACTACAGGCCTTATTTTAAATAAAAAATGCTGAATCCATTAACCTAATATGAATTTATTGATGTCATGAAATTCTCTTTGTTTTTTTATTTTTAAGGAAATTTTTAAATTACTGTAATATTAATTACCGCAAAACGAGTTAAATATTACTATTACTATTAAGGACTGTTTTTTTTTATATTAAATAATTAAGTTTAATATTACATTTTAAAAAATGTTTTATATAAACAAATCTCTTTCTTTTCTCAGCATTAGTATAAATAAATTAAAATGTTACATTTTTTTAAATTATTGTTTCTTGAATTTCTAATTGTGGCTTTGCAACTAAAAATAATCAATAATTGCGATAAAAATAAGCTTTTTATTAGGACTGAATAAAAGTTAAATATTGAATAATATTTAGTAATATTTTTAAATAAATTTGACAATTAAGTTCAACCCAATAATTAACTTTAATTTGAATGTCTAATAATTTCTATAGAAATTGTTATAAAAATTTTTTTTCTATAGAAAAAAAAGCTCTATAAAAATTAACAGAGATTCTACAGAAATTCTATAGAATTTCTATAGGCCATATGTTTCAAAAAATTATAGAAGTTCTATAGAACTTTTTTTCCTATTAATAACTTTGTATATTAAAAAAAGTTGTCATTAACTATAAACAATTTTATTTTCTGCTACTAAATATTTTGACAAAATAGTTAGCTTATAGAGATTTAGTTTTCTCAGTTTTTAATTTTATCTGAATTTATTTCATTAGTAAATAGCGCTTATGTCCAACATAATTGCCATTCAAACTTTTGTAACAAATTTTTTTAAATAATTGTTAATTTTTTTTTTTATAAAATTTATTATTTCTTTTATCTTACCGCTTATTGACTAATTTAAAAGTTAAAAAATGATAAAAATTTGCTTAATGAAAATTACGCTTTAGGTGTATGTAAAATAGCTTTACGCATACATAAAATGCCGGCAGCATGATACTTTAAAAGGCCTGAACTATGAAAGCAAAATTATGAATATTAATAGGCAAAATACAATTTTAAACTGTGACAGAATCAGAAGTTGCACACATTTAATAGCTAAGACACTAATAAAAGGCTATTTATATATAATCTTTTTTTTTAATAACTGGTATTGATTAGTTACAATGAGAAATAATTGGCAGGCTTTCACAGGAAAACCTGCAATCGCACGCCATTATATGACCAGGCAAATAATATTTTGCTTCGATAATTTGATCGCAGCTATTTCATTTTTAAAATGTGCAGAATGAAAAAGGTTATAAATTATATCTTAGAGAAATAAATGACATCAAAACTTTTATCTTTACTAATGTTTTTATATTAGGGAAATGCATTTAAGAAAAGTAACAAATTAACGATAATGATTTTCTTTAAAGTATCATTGAAAATTATACATAATTTTTTTAACTTTATTATATAAGTATGCATTTTTTACAATAAACATTATTAAAAGATAAAATATTATTTTGTTTTTGTAAACAATTACTTTCTTAGACAACGAGTCCAAGAAAAGTATCTTTAACTTTATATAAGAATCATTAAAGTTAATGCACTTAAAAAGATTTAAAAAATTTAAATAAAAAATGTTTTTGAAAGCCGTTACAGTTAAATAAGTTTGATCTTTAATGCTTTTATATTATTGAAACACTTTTTAATGAAGTATCAAAAGAATGCTAACAATTTTTTATATAAATTATTAATGAATATTATATATAATTCTTTTTATTTATATAATTATGTATTTTTTATGGTAAATGCTAATCTTTTAAAATAAAATTAAAAAAAAAAAATCATATAAATGTTTAAACATGAAGTATGAAATGGTTTTTAACGCATAGTTATTTACTACCATCTATTTACATAGAAACTGGTTTTCCATAATATTATATAAACATTAGTAAAGATAAAAGATTTGAAGTTTATTATTCCTAACGTAATTAAAAACATGATTGGAATAAACTTAGTGTTTTAGTTTGTTGAGTTTTATACTAGCTGAGTTATGTTTTTGTTTTTTGTGTTCATATTTATTTTAGTTTTTTTATTTTCTCTTTTGTTATGATTTCTTTTTTTTTTTTTAAATTTAGTTAAGTCAAGGTAAGTTTTTTCAACGCATTTTTAAATTTTGAAAATATGTTAAATATTATGTGAAAGCCTGATTGACATTTTAAACTGGTAATATGATTTGAAAGAAAACTTCCAATTTTCATTAATGATTGATTTCACAAAATGATTACTGAATTAGTTGTTTTATAGAATCTTGTAGTCAACCATATCTTGAGCTTTTGGGAGATTAATGTACAAGCAAAAGAGTGATTGTCAATTGCTTCACAATAATAATTTCAGTAATGCTTATAAGATCATATTTGAAATTATTATTTCAGTAATGGAAGTGGCGTGGTTTAAGCGAAATCCAAACTGGGGGTCATATAAAAACTGAGAACTGTTAAAAAATGGTACCTATGGGAATATATAATTTTTTTAAGATTTTTGCTGATATTAGATAATAGTGATATTGGTCTGCAGTTATTGCAGTCAAGTTTATAGATTGGTATCATAGATGCAGATTTTAAAATATTAGTGAATAAACTTGAAATGAAAGAGAGATTAAATATATAAGAAAGTTCTGGAGAAATATCATTAGAAAGAAGTTTAAGAATAAAGGTTGGAATGCTGTTAGCGCTAAAAGCCTTGTCATCGTTTAGAGAAAGTTTAAGATATGATAAAAATGAAGTGCCATTGTAATGATAAAAAGGAATTACAATAGTACTTCATTTTTATCATTGGGTTTAATGAATATTGAATTAAGGTTTTTAAATATTTATGGAAGTCTGTATGTTTTATTGCAAATTCTTGATATAAAAAATTAGTTAAAAGATATTTTTATTCTATCAGGATATGAGATTTCTAAATGGATATTCAAAAGATTTCTGATGTCATTCTATGTGACCCTCAAACTGTTGGCATTATTAAAAAACAGTTGGAAAAATGGTTCTTTTTGTTTCTTTAATTAGATTTATGATAATGCTGATTTTGTAATATATCAGAGATAAATGTCAAATTAAAGATAAAAGTTAATTCATCAAAATTTAATTTAATTTATAAAAGTTATTTCATCAAAATTTTAAACTAGTGATTGCTTCACTAGTTTAAATGTTCAAATAAAAAAGAAAGAAATAACTTTTATAGCAAAGAATTAATATTTTTCATGTCTATATATATTTACAATCGATTGAGAGCTATACTTGTATCATCAACATTACTGTTATTGAACTGTTAAGTAGGAAAGTTATTTTAGCTGATTAAAAGTATAATAATTTTGATAACTAGTAAAGAGTGAAAGATCATTTGGAAGTTTATTAAGATTTTGGAGTTCATTTGTAAGTTCATTAAGTTAACTATATATATGGAAAATTTTTTTCTGGATATCCCAAATAATTTTCTGGAAATACAAGTTAAAAATATTTTCTTGTCATCAAGTAATTAAAACAGTAAAGGTATTGTTCATCAATTACTTGATACTATATTTTACTTTGGTAAGGCATTATTTTTACAAATAATTTTTTCTTTATTGTATGGGTATTTTTATTAATAAAGGGATTCCCAAGTGCCGAGACAAATTGGTGTAATTGCTCAGCTTTACGTGAATTAAAATATATGAGCCAAATTGCAAAAAATTTGCGTTAAGCTGAGCAATTACTCAAAAAATTTGCGTTAAGCTGAGCAATTACTCGAAAAACACTGAGTAAAAGCAGTTGCTTTTTATTCACCTAACCTATTAAAAAAAGAATGTAAGTATTTAAATTATAAGATAAGTTTTGTGTTAATTAAAATTACAGAATCAATTTATTTATTGAGATATTAATAAAAAAACATTTATTGTTTTGCCATATATTTCTGCAATATTTATGTAATTTTATTAAATTAAAAAAAAAAGAACTTACCTTCAAGAAAAAAAATGGTCTTAAAATCAAAATTTACCTTCGAGAAAAAAAAATGGCATTAAAAATTATTTATTAAAAAGTTTATTGCTTATGTTTTGATAAATACTTTTGATAAACACTCACCACTTAGAGATCACTTTAATTATTTTGACTACTTCACCTAAAAATCTAGTTTAATTTAATTTATAAAGTTTATTCAAACAAGCATTGAAATACTTTTCTTTTATATAAAAGAATACCTGCAAAAAATTTTCATGAGATATTCTTATATAAGCACATGAGATATTCTTAAATACACAAAAAGCGTTTTTATTTCCAAATTTTTCCAGATATGTTTTAAAAATATTTTTCCAGATTTTTTCTGGATATTATAATGAAAAAATTTTCCGGATATTTTAAATAATACCAGAATAATCTATGATATATACACACATAATTAATGTATATATCATACATAATTAATTACATATATTAATTATGTATGATATATACACACATAATTAATATATGTAATTTTTGGTGTTAAATATTTATTAAAAGGTTGTCAATAAGACAACTTTCTTTTTTGTTCTAAAATTATCAATTGTAATAATAATTAATGACTTAATTTGTAATTTTAGTCATAATTTTAAATAATTTTTTGTTAGATATTGCTAGAATATTTGCCCCTTAAAAAAAGCGATAGAAAAATGGAGTTATCAAAACATAGGTATGTAATATTTTTTGTATTAGATTTTATAGTTTGTATTCAATCTATTCATTTTGGCAAATTCTTGTGAAATAACCTTTAAATCTAGACTAGTTTACAAAAACTATGTAAAAGAAATAGTTGCTCATCCTGACCACTCAAACAAAGAAAATAATGTATCAGACCATGTGAGCTTTTTTTTATTTGGTATATATTATTAATGAAAAGAGTATTGCCTCACTTATTAATAAAAAGAGTATTGCCTCACTTATTAATGAAAAGAGTATTGCCTCACTTGAGCTAGTTTTTAATTCATAATACTCTGTATAATTTATTAAAACACATTTATATTAGTTTTGCATTAAATATAAAGTTTTGTTTTCTTTTACATTAAGCCCCTCAATATGTGCCAGGGAAGTCAATGGAAAACCTATTTTAAAGATAATGAAGTTTTGTTGCAAATTGATAAAGATGTGAGGTAAGGATTTAGATCACAAATATACCATAAAAATTTTTTTCAGTTCAGAAAGTATTATATAAAATATTCCATGTATAAAAATAATAAAAAATGTTTCATATACATCAAGAATTTTTGTATCGTTTTCTAAACATTTGTCTCTTGTACTCATTTCCTGGAATTATTTTTTCTTGTTTTTATTTTTTTCATTTCATCTAAAATTTTAAATGAAAAATCAATAAAGTATAGTCACAGTATATTTACACATGTAAAGTAAGACTCACACTTTAAATTTCTCACAGCTGTGTTTGTGCAATCACAATTTATCATGTGAAATCAGTTATTTTATTTATTATTATTATTTTTTTTAAATGTTTTTTAGAGTAATCTTTTAATCTGTATGTGATCTTGAAATAAATTTAAAATTGTTATATAGCTATTACTTATATCTGTACTAATGTGCTTATACTATAACTGTGCTTGTACTATAATGCTTATAATATACTAGCTATTGTGCTTGTACTATGTGCGCATATTTCTTTAGCAGGCTATTTCAGTGTGACGTCAGAGTGTTAATCTAAACAAGCAATTTAAGTTATATATATATCTTATACTTTTGATTTAGGTGAGCAGTGTGATGTCATACTGAAATAGCCTGCTGCTGGCGGCATCGGTACATACATCAACTGACAAATAGCCTGATTCGCAGCTGAATTCTTGCCTAAAACCACCTTATTATTAATGTATTCTTGCATTGATTTATTGAATCAAAATTAAGAAAAATAGTTGCGCAATGAAATTACACACTATTTATATATATATATATATATATATATATATATATATATATATATATATATATATATCGATGGCATTATGCACACAAGTGTTAAGTACAAAATTTGGTCAAATTGAGCTAAGTACATAAAAATTATTGTATTTTTTCAAACATTATTGTGCTCGAATATGGTAAGTGTACAATAAATTGTTACAGTTTAAAATGTTACGAGTCTACTAAATTGTTTTATTTATATATATATATATATATATATATATATATATATATATATATATATATATATATATATATATATATATATACATATATATATATGTATACATATATATATATATATATATATATATATATATATATATATATATATATATATATATATATATATATTAATGATAACTAATATTATTTAGACGATTGTGTCCTGACATATCGTTTTTTCAACAAGAAACTTCTTATTCTATTTATACCTTGATAGGTAAATTATTTAATTTTTTAGTATTTTGTTGGTTAGTTTATATTTTTCAGTATTTCTTTTTGTTTATTTTTATTATATTTAATCTAAAATTTAAAAAATTTAAATTAATTTTATGTTACGAAAGTATTATAAAATTATATTATTATATAACATGTTTTTATTTAATTTGTTTTATATTATTAATTATTATTATTATTGTTAACATAATCTATACTTATTTACATTAATTTTATTAATTGTTTTTAATTATAAGATGAGATTGGACCTTGTGAAACATTGACAAAAAGAGTAGATCAAGCAATCTTAGAAACCTCAGTAATTGGAACTACAAAGGGTGGTCTTAGAAATGTAACACATCTTTTAATTGTACATCTTAAATAAAATCATCATAGTTGTTTTTTGTATACAAGAACAGCTAAGTAAGGCATCTTATTATTTATCTTAAGTAAAAATATACATCAAAGTTGTTCTTGTTTAAGTATACAAGAAGAATTCATCTTAAGTAAAAATGTATATCATAGTTGTACTTGTGTAAATTTACCAAAAAACCAAATAAATGACTATATAAATGTAAAATAAATACCATCTGTTTACTCATTTTGTGTAGTATAACCTTTTTTTACAGGCAATCATTAAGAAATACAGAGAGGAAGATTACACAACATTAGAGGATGGTAAAGAAGCACATTGGCAGGTGAAAGTTTATATGATGTTTTTCTTTACATTATAATTATCTTTAAAATAAGAACAATGCTGACAGCTTTAGCAACACCACCATAGCGACACCACCATAGCAAGTAAGAGGATGTAATTTAAAAAGACTGAAATTAAAAAGTGTAATTGAATAGGTGTTAATGACAAATTTGAATTCAAACAAAGTTAGCTTCACTTTAGTTATGTTCATATTTTTTTTAACCTTTTTTTAAGTTCTTTGATGTGAGATATCTTTAATTTAAAACCTAAACCCTTTAAACCCCCTGGTAATATCAATTTTAGCTTGTTTCTTTTTATAAAATTAAGAGTGATGTGTTGAAAAAAAAAACAATTGTAATCATAACAGGTTATTTAAAATAATATTCACATAGTAGTGTTAAACTGATTATATAAGTGGGAAGGGGTTTTAATTTCACTTGCTTTGAACTGCTTGAATTTAATTTTGAATAAATATTTCAATATTTTACACTTTTATTGTTACTTTAGGTTGTTGAACGTATTTTATTTATTTATGCTAAACTTAACCCTGGTTTGGCATATGTTCAGGTATCTTAATTTTAAAATAAAAAGTAAATAAACTATACTTTAAGAAAAAAATTAAATTTTTCTTTGTTCAAATGTTATAATGTAGGGTATGAATGAAATAATTGGTCCACTTTACTACACATTTGCTTCAGATCCAGATTTAAACTGGCAAGGTTAGTTTATAATAAAATATGTTTTAAAATCTTTTAAATAAATGTCAATGCATTTTTAATTAAAATAGCTTTTCATTTTTAAATCAAACAGCACTGAACATTCACCATTTTGATCAAACAACACTGAACATTCACCATTTTGATCAAACAACACTGAACATTCACTATTTTGATCAAACAACACTGAGCATTCACCATTTTAACAAGAACTTTAAATCTTATGAACTATCATAATATTTACGACATATCGAAATCGCTAGACAATAATCTAAATCTTTTAGTTCATTACTCTATTACTTTTCTTTTCTTTTTGATTTTACTGAGGGCTACTCTCCCACTGAGGGCTACTCTCTTACCAAGGGTTACTTTTTTACTGAGGGCTACTCTCTTTTTAATGTGCTTTCTGCTAAAATTGTTTAGGCTCTATATGTAATTGTCATTATCTTTAATTGTCATTAATTTTCAATGACTTTAATGCCTTAATAGTGACTTTGCTCTAAACTAACAACCCATGTTGCTAGTAAAACTCTCAATACCTTTTCCTTACACTATTTCTCATCCTGTTAGTCAACTTGAAAATAGTTACTATTTACCTGTAGTTTTAGATTAGTATCTCTGTCTCTGAATCTAGCGTGTGCTTGATTTCTCTTCTTTCTAGTTTAGGTGGCTCTGATTATGTTCTGATCTTTCTGTAAGTTTTATCTCAATGATCCTTGTTTTTCTTTTAGCTATCTTAAAGCTGACTTTTTGTGATTTAATAATTGTTAATTTAATGAGAAATTGTTAGCTTTAATAAGAGATTGTTAGCTTTAATGAGAGATTGTTAGCTTTAATAAGAGATTGTTAGCTTTAATGAGAGATTGTTAGCTTTAATGAGAGATTGTTAGCTTTAATGAGAGATTGTTAGCTTTAATGAGAGATTGTTAGCTTTAATGAGAGATTGTTAGCTTTAATGAGAAATTATTAGCTTTAATGAGAGATTGTTAGCTTTAATAAGAGATTGTTAGCTTTAATGAGAGATTGTTAGCTTTAATAAGAGATTGTTAGCTTTAATGAGATATTGTTAGCTTTAATGAGAGATTGTTAGCTTTAATGAGAGATTGTTAGCTTTAATGAGAGATTGTTAGCTTTAATGAGAGATTGTTAGCTTTAATGAGAAATTGTTAGCTTTAATAAGAGATTGTTAGCTTTAATAAGAGATTGTTAGCTTTAATGAGAGATTGTTAGCTTTAATAAGAGATTGTTAGCTTTAATGAGAGATTGTTAGCTTTAATAAGAGATTGTTAACTTTAATGAGAAATTGTTAGCTTTAATGAGAGATTGTTAGCTTTAATGAGAGATTGTTAGCTTTAATGAGAGATTGTTAGCTTTAATGAGAGATTGTTAGCTTTAATGAGAGATTGTTAGCTTTAATGAGAGATTGTTAGCTTTAATGAGAAATTGTTAGCTTTAATGAGAGATTGTTAGCTTTAATAAGAGATTGTTAGCTTTAATGAGAGATTGTTAGCTTTAATGAGAGATTGTTAGCTTTAATGAGAGATTGTTAGCTTTAATAAGAGATTGTTAGCTTTAATGAGAGATTGTTAGCTTTAATGAGAGATTGTTAGCTTTAATAAGAGATTGTTAGCTTTAATGAGAGATTGTTAGCTTTAATGAGAGATTGTTAGCTTTAATGAGAGATTGTTAGCTTTAATAAGAGATTGTTAGCTTTAATGAGAGATTGTTAGCTTTAATGAGAGATTGTTAGCTTTAATGAGAGATTGTTAGCTTTAATGAGAGATTGTTAGCTTTAATGAGAGATTGTTAGCTTTAATGAGAGATTGTTAGCTTTAATGAGAGATTGTTAGCTTTAATGAGAGATTGTTAGCTTTAATGAGAGATTGTTAGCTTTAATGAGAGATTGTTAGCTTTAATGAGAGATTGTTAGCTTTAATAAGAGGTTGTTAGCTTTAATGAGAGATTGTTAGCTTTAATGAGAGATTGTTAGCTTTAATGAGAGATTGTTAGCTTTAATGAGAAATTGTTAGCTTTAATGAGAGATTGTTAGCTTTAATAAGAGATTGTTAGCTTTAATGAGAGATTGTTAGCTTTAATAAGAGATTGTTAGCTTTAATGAGAGATTGTTAGCTTTAATGAGAGATTGTTAACTTTAATGAGAAATTGTTAGCTTTAATGAGAGATTGTTAGCTTTAATAAGAGATTGTTAGCTTTAATGAGAGATTGTTAGCTTTAATAAGAGATTGTTAGCTTTAATGAGAGATTATTAGCTTTAATGAGAAATTGTTAGCTTTAATGAGAGATTGTTAGCTTTAATAAGAGATTGTTAGCTTTAATGAGAGATTGTTAGCTTTAATAAGAGATTGTTAGCTTTAATGAGAGATTGTTAGCTTTAATGAGAGATTGTTAGCTTTAATGAGAGATTGTTAGCTTTAATAAGAGATTGTTAGCTTTAATGAGAGATTGTTAGCTTTAATAAGAGATTGTTAGCTTTAATGAGAGATTATTAGCTTTAATGAGAAATTGTTAGCTTTAATGAGAAATTGTTAGCTTTAATAAGAGATTGTTAGCTTTAATGAGAGATTGTTAGCTTTAATGAGAGATTGTTAGCTTTAATGAGAGATTGTTAGCTTTAATGAGAGATTGTTAGCTTTAATGAGAGATTGTTAGCTTTAATGAGAGATTGTTAGCTTTAATGAGAGATTGTTAGCTTTAATGAGAGATTGTTAACTTTAATGTGAGATTGTTAGCTCTAATGAGAGATTGTATCTTTTATGTATTTTATCTTTTAAAAGTAGTGTATATTTTATGAGATTATATCTCATAACTAAAAAAAAATTCAGTAAAAATCAGCCTTAAAAACTAGAAAATAATTTTTTCAGCCACCAATTAAAACAAAAGTTTTCAGTGTAACCAGGTTTTAAAAATCGCCGATCTTAGTAAATCTCGATTTGTCAAAAATAAGCTTTTGGTTTATTTCTCACTGAAGTATAAAACTTATATCAACATATTAAAAAATTTTTTTGAAATTAGAATAAAACAGCTGTGCATTCAGAAAATGTGCATTCGACCGCAGGCCACACTAGGATTAAATAGTTTTATGTGTGTTGTGTAAAAAATATTATTTTGGATTTATAAATTGGAATTTTTATAAAAAATATTTATATTGTAACATGGCATCAGATCACCTACTACCCACCTACCCTTGTATTAGGAACCTAGAGTAATAACAATATCATACAAAATATCAAAAAAGGAATACAATTGGTTTTAAAAAAAGTATTTGATAATGTACAATTAAACCAAAGACTGAAAATTAAATTACTTACTGAAAATAATCTTAAAAATGTTTAAAAATTTTATCAGTTGAAAGGTATAGTATTTAAATTCAAAATGAGTCGAAAATGGTTGACAACTTAAAATTAGGTAAGACAATATTATTCCATAGAGAGAAGGCACTCAATATTTTATATAAAATTGATTAAACTTTATTTGACAAAATGCTTTAATTATTATTTTGTAAATTTATTTTATTTATATTAATTTTTAGGGTAAAAAGATCTTTAAAACTTTATTTATAATATTATTTATAATAATTGGTTATTTCATAGATATTAAGTTAAAAAACTTTCAGTGCTTTTTTATGTTTAAATAAATGTTTTAAATTGTAGAAATATAAAAATTAGATTGATGTTTTAGATACTATTATAACCTAAATATTGCATTGTAAGGTTTGAGAATTCAAAGTAATCCCTAAGTATTATTGTGTTGTAAGGTTTTAGAATTCATAGTAATCCCTAAAAACTATTGCAATATAAGGTTTTAGAATTCAAAGTAATCCATAAATGCTAATGCATTGTAAGATTTTGGAACCCCTAAATACTATTGCATTGTAAGGTCTTAGAATTCAAAGTAATCCCTAAATACTATTGTGTTGTAAGGTTCGTCAGATTTCAACTTTTTTGTTCTTTTTTGCTCTTTGTTTTAAATCATTTTGATTTCAATCTATTTTTATTCTGAATTTTTTACTATTTTTTTTTTGTATTTTTAATAAGCAATTCTTCAAAATCAAAAAAATATTACATTTGAAATGTTGCATCAAAGATTTTTTTTTTCTTTTGTGGATGCATAGGAAGTGTGATAGAGAGTTTATTTTAACTCATAAATTATTTTTAGCTGCTTTTTACAAGTAAATGACATTTCTGAAAACTATAAATGTCAAAGTTTTCATTTACTTACAAGTAAATAATGTTCTGAAACCTATAAATGTCAAAATTTAGAAAATTTAGAAGACATTTGAAGTCTGAGTGACATTTGTGCAGCTTTTTTTAAATAAAATATATAAAATATAAAGTTCATTTTTTATTTTATTACTCAATAATTTAGTAATAATTTTATATTATATATATGAGTTTGAGCAAAATAAAAAAACGTAGTTATAACATTTAGATGTTTTACTTTTTCAAATGTATTTTTAAAAATACTTTAATATTATAAAGTATTTTCGAAATTATTGCTTTAATATGAAGATAATAACATTGAGCAAGAAAAAGATTAATTTTTTTCATAATAACATTTTTATAAGAAACTGGTTTTTTATTTAAGAAACCAATCAGTTAGTTTGTTGGCTCTCTTTTTTAATTTCTTTTTTTTTTTTTTTTTTTTTTAATAACCATACCTTTAAAAAAGCAATGCAGTTTATTATGCAATTATTAGTTTATTTCGAAAATGACTTTTGTATTTTTTATCTTAGTTACAATGATAATGATTTTCTTTTATAAACAACTTTTCGAACTTGACATATTGTCATTAATGTTATAGTTATATTACACAGTATTTCACATAAGGATTTTAAGAAAAAAAATCTTTGCTCTGCATAGGGTCATTTCCACACTTACCGTGAGTTTAACAAAAGTTATTATAATATATTAGATTTTTGCAGCCGTCAATGTAATACGATAAGGGTTAGTTTAAAATTATTCTCACTCTGAAATTTAAATCAATAATGTACTTACTTTGTTCAATCTTTTAAAGCGCAGTTTTCCATACTTATCGTAAGTGTTTCACACTTATCGTATATATTGTCGACGCTTATCATATATCTTAAAATCTGCTTTAGTGTCTGGTTTAAAATGCGCTCGCGGTTTTAAATGAAAATTTAATGCATTAGTAACATTTTATAAAACATTTTAAGGTATAAAATTAAAAAATAAGACTGTTAAATAAATTTAATGTTTAGTATCAAATAAACACAAATTATATAATAATAAAAACATTATTATGAATTAAAATTAAAGATTTTAAAGCATTTCCATTACTTTAGTATCCTTATCCTTTAAGTTCTTAAACTGGAAAGGATAGAGTTTCATCATAACTATTTAATTCTTATTTTATAATTATTATCAACATTTAAATGGAACTCGTTTTCTGACTCCTTTGCAACTTTTTTTTTTGAATTTTCATGTTTTCTCTTTCTTTTTTAGTTTTTTCATTTAATAACTTTTTCGCCAATTGTTTCTTTCTTAATCTTTCTTCCTCTACTTTTTACTTTTTATCTGCAGCTAATTGTTTCTTTTTTAATTTTTCAATTTCATTTTTGACTTTTCTTGCACTTTTGTCTTCTGAATAAGCTGCCACGTTTCAGACGTTACAACCGATGGTAAATGTTCTACTTTGTGCTTGGACAATTGGACTGGTTGTTTTGGCCATATTAAAATACTTTCGATTGGATTTATTATTTCTGCTGCTATTTTTAAACTGAAACAAGCTGGTTTTGGTTCTATCACAGCTGCATTATTGCAATCAGGCATTTCCATATCAGTTATACCCTTGCTCATTTTTTAAATTACAAGTTGATAGATTTTTATTACCCTGTTGTATTTCATCAGGTAAAATCATGGTCTTATATGCTTCAGATAAGGCTCTTTTCCAAAAATGATACAACTGGAGGTATTCAAGATCACCTTTCCAACCTAAATGTTCGTCAGCCAATTTAAACTGCTCTAAAATACTAAAATCAATGCACTTTCCAATAAAGGTTATGGGAGAGTAAGCTGATAAAGTCACACTTGAATGGTTCTCTTCTAAATAAGGTGCCGGAACAACAGTTGACTCAGATAATTTTTGAACAATTTTTTTGTAGTCAACACTATTAGCATCAAATGGAAAAATTCCGGTATTTTTAAAACCACTTTTAATATTATTTGCCATAGAAGGATCGATTATAAAAGATTTTAATGCTTCTGGTATATTTTCATTGTTTATTTCTTGTCCTTCATGGTCAATGCGTCATTGTCGGCAAAACGATTTCCACTTTGCTTTTATTGGCCCAAAAACTGCCACATCGAGCGGCTGCAAAATATGTGTTGCATTTGGGAACAAAGCAACAAGAATTATTCCATTTTTAGAGCAAAACTCACTAAGTTCGATAGAAAAATGTGATGCATGATCATCAAAAAGAATAATAACTGGTAAAGGAATTTCTTCTTTTATTAAAAATGGATGAAAAGCGTTTGTTATATACTCAAAAAAACATTCTGCGGTCATCCAACCATTTTCACTTTTTCCAATACCCCATCCTGATGGAGCAGCATTTATAATTCTATTTGGAAGATGAACATATTTAAAAATTGTTAATGATAGAGCAAAAGTTCCGCTTGCATTTACTGCAAATAAAGTGGTGATGCTTTTTTTATTACTTCGAGCACTTTCTTCATATGTATTTTTTCCTCGTTCACCAATTAATAAATTAGTTTTTGGTGACAACCAAAAACCACTCTCATCCATATTGAAAACGCGCATCGAATCATTTAAATATTGAGCGTTTTCTCCTAAAAGCTTCGGAATTTCAGTAAACCAATCTCTTATGGTTTTTTCAGTTACTCCTCCTCTAGCTCAGTTTAAGTATTCACCTCGTTTTTGAGCTGTTTGTGACGGCGAAGAAATGCATAAAACCAACCTTTTGCAGGACGGTTGTTAGTAAATTGTGTTTTTATATTGCTGGAATTCAAATATTTTTGCACAGTATCTAATAGCTGTACTACAGACATGGCAAATCCCATTCTGGTGCATGTTAGTAACCATTTGACTAACTTGTTTTAAATTTGTTCATGAAGAACTGATTCATACCCGCAGTGTTGTATTTTCAAAGAAGTTCTTCCAGATATTTTATCACGAAGCGTCTGATAAGGAATTCCAAACGTCTTGCTCGCTTTGTACACAACCATATCTTTTTTAACAGAATTAATTGCATCACGTAATTGACTATCTGTATATTGAAATCTGCGTTTTGAACTACAAACTTTTGTCTTATATTTTTGTCGTGCCATTGTAAAATAATCTAAGTAAAATATTATTTATTTTTATAGTAAAAAAGAAACCAATTGATTATTCATTGGACATACAATATGTATGGAATGACATTTTTTTAGTTCATACTTATCGTACATTCAAAAATACTACATTGATACTATAATGATGAGTTGTTTTAATAATATTATTAATAATTCATGTTTTATTTACCTGATTAAGTCAATTCAGAAATAAAATTTTATGTTATCTTCATAAATTTCCTTGTTTTATTTGAAACGCTTCTAACAGCTGGTACTTAAAAAAAAAGTATTTTCATAGGCTGACGTAATAAACCCACTGAGTTCATTTAAGTAACTATGTATTGCGGTTTCTATGTATTGTAATAGAAGTGCATGACGATGTTGTTGATACACAAAATATAAAAATAAAAAAATAATTACAACTTTTTGCAAAATTTATGTTAGTATTTAAAACCTACGATAAGTGTCGACTCACGGTAGGTGTGGAAACGACCCTATCTGTGTTTGAGAAGAAAAGAAAAATTTCTTTTTTTTTCTTCTAATTAAATTATAACTTTGTATTATAAATATGTAGTATTTATATTCACATTTATAATACTAAAATTCTGCTAAAAACAAAACAATGATTGTGGTATAAAATAGCTTATATTATCAAGTCAATAAGTTTTTGCCATTTGTATAGTTATAATATAATCTCAAGCACTAAAAAAAAATTAGTGACTGTTCTGGAAAAAATAAACAATTGCATTTTGTTTATTGGCAGAAAAAAAAAGTCGATCTAAAACTCTAACTTTGTCCTTTAATTGGATGTTGTTTGTACAAGAGTTTTTATTGGATGTTGTTTGTACAAGAATTTTTAACTCTTCTAATCAATATCTAAAATTAGAAAAAAGCAAGAAAAGTAGTTTATATTTATGACAAAATAATACTTTTGTGAGAGCCATAAATTCCTGGATGGAATATTCTGCAACTCCTTGATTATGTGTAATTTTAAAAGACACATAATTTTGCAATCTACATGCAGTTAAATAATCTTTTATTTTATAAAACAAGAACAGGTATGGTAAGCACAAGAGCAAATTTTTTTAAATGTTAACAAATAAGATTATTTTAAACAAAACATTTAACAAAACAATATATAACAAAGTTTGTATATCAAAGATAGTATATCAAAACAATGTGTAACACAGCATTATGTATACAACAATGTATAACAGATTATTGACAAAACATTGTATAATGCAGTTTTTTATGGATTTTTAGAGCATGCTGAAGCTGATTGTTTTTTTTGTTTCACAAATTTGATGGGTGAAATTCGTGATCACTTTATTAAAACATTAGATGATTCTCCACTTGGCATAGGTCATTAATTTTTTTTAAATATTTATAATGTAAAATGTTTAGATTATCTTTAATAGTAATTTTTTGTATTTTAAGGTCAGCACATGAACAAGTTATTTTTTTTACTGCAGACAAAAGATGCTGAGTTATGGAAAGATTTAGTAAGTGTTTTTAAAATGTTTTAAATGGTATGATTAAATAATAATATTTATATTTAATTCTCGTGTAAAAAATTTCCAAACTTATTTTATTTCCAAACTTAAATTTAGCTTATGCAAATAACTCCATTGTAAGTTATCAACTCTGATAATTTCTGTACCATATCAAATTTGCTTGCTTCTCAGATTGAATTGAAGCTTTCATTTTTGTTCATAGCTTTTATATTGGATGGTAGCTTTTGTATTAGATGGTAGATTTTATATTGGATGGTAGCTTTTGTATTAGATGGTAGCTTTTGTATTGGGTGGTAGCTTTTATATAGGATGGTAGCTTTTGTATTGAATGGTAGATTTCATATTGGATGGCAGCCATTATATTGGATTGTAGCTATTTATATTGGATGATAGCTTTGGTATTGGATGGTGGCTTTTGTATTGGATGGTAGCTTTTATATTGGATGGTAGCTTTTATATTGGATGGTAGCCATAATAATGGATTGTAGCTATTTATATTGAATGATAGCTTTTGTATTGGATGGTAGCTTTCATATTGGATTGTAGTTATTATATTGGATTGTAGCTATTTATATTGGATGATAGCTTTTGTATTGGATGGTTCCAAATGGTTCTCTAAATAATACAGAAAGATTTACATTATAACAGTTTTTTTAATAACTTTATCAATTTTATTAAATAATTAATTAAACTTACTTATGTAGATAAAAAAATCTCCTCAGGGAATCCTTGTGTATATTATATCAAGTTTTAGATATAATATACACAAGTTGAACAAGATTTTGGTGTTTGAAAGTGGTTACTTTAAGGTATAAACAAGGTTTAAAAAAATGCAGCGGTGAGGCGTATGATTTTGCAAGATTTTTTAAAATTTTACTATAGTCAAGGTTTTAAAAAGCGTATGCCTCACCTCTGCGTTTTTTTAAACGTTGGGTATAAAGCAGATGTATACATTTTTCTTTAATAGAAAAATCAAAAGGAAAAAAACCTAAAACCTTGTCTTTTACCACAAATTTGAGAACAATTTATTGAATTTTTTTTTTCTTTCTCATTTTTATCTAATTATCACTGTGTTTTGAAATGTAAATTTTTAACTCCCCTCAATTTCAAGAAGCTGTAAACTTTATATGGTCATAATTAGGCCAACCAAGTATATGCAAGTATATTTTTTTCCTGTAAAATTTATTGCAAGTGAGTCTTATATTTAGTAGCATAATATAATACTTTTAGGTAATAGTCTATTAGCATTTTGATTTGTAAGACTATAATGATTTTATGTTATGCTAATTAAATATTTTTTTCTCTGCAAAATTGTTATTGTCCATTGCTAGGTGAAAACACAGAAAGAGAATGTTTTTTAGAGCATTTTTTATAAATTGCATTTTTTTGTAATTATTTTTTAAACATGATTTAAGCATTTAAAACATATTTTCTATAGCATGCTTTTTGTTGCCCTAGTCAAAATTATCAGGTACCAAGAGATTATTAAATGAAATTGGATGTTTGAGGATGAATATTTATTTAGTTTAGTAATTTTAATAACAAATTTAGGAAGCAAAGCAAATGAAACCGCAATTTTTTGCCTTTCGATGGATCACGCTGTTACTTTCTCCAGAGTTCAACCTTCCTGGTAATTTTTTTTGGTTTGTTAAATGGCAATTTTAAATTTTTTAAATTAACAATTTGCTTTTTCTTATTTTATATATATATATATATATATATATATATATATATATATATATATATATATATATATATATATATATATACATCAATCCTTGGAATTAGGAAAAATGAGTTCGGCAGTATTTTACCGACTTCAATCTTTTAGAGGTCCGCAAAAAAAATTGATACAAAGGTCTTACAATGAAGCATAGAAACGAGGTTGGCAATTTTTTGCCGACCTCAAACACTTTTAGGTCAGCATTGCCAAATGCCAACCCTAATTCCGAGGGCTGTTTATATATATGTGTGTGTGTGTTAATATGGTGTAGTAATAGTAATACAAATACTCTTGTGGGTATAAGAGTGCTCAATATTATTAAACAGTGGAGCAGAGTTGTTAGTCCTTGGCCTTGGCCTTGCCTTAAGGCCAAAAATTGATCTTGGCCTTAATAATTTTGGCCTTGGCCTTAAAAAAAATACATATTTTCTTATTGACTTGGTTGAATTCTGCGCATAACCTTGGTCTATTTTTACAAAATGTGGTTTTATTGTCACAGCACTTGCTACTTACAGTTTTGTTAATAATTGGCCTTAACTTAAGGCAAAAATTGAAGTCTTTGGTCCTGAAAATGTTTGTGTAGGCCTAAGTCTTGAAACTCTTAATCTTTGCCTTGACCTTAAAACTCTTGGTCTCGGCCTTGTCCTTGGCCTTGTAACTTTTGGCCTTGGTCTTGGCCTTGGCCTTGTAGCGTGTGGCCTTGGCCTTGCTACTTTTGGCCTTGTTAACAACTCTGCAATAGAGCAATTTTTTTTTATATAAAATAAATAAAAACAACTTTTTATTGAACTCTGAATTTCATTTTTTTTGCCAATCATCAGCCATAGTGTATAATTTATAATATAAAAACTATTAAAAAGCTTAAAATTATGTTGGAACAAGTTCTGATGTTATAAAACTCAAAACAGAACAAAAATAAATAAAGTAAAAATTTGAAGCATATTTACTTCTCTGTATGTCAATATTTAAAACTTCTTGCGGAGACTAAGATTACAAACATTTGATGCTTGATTGTAGGACCTACATTGTTACTACACAATTACTTTCCATGTAATCAGATATATTGCATTTTTGATTTTAGTTTCCATATTTCTAGGCTTGAAAATTTGCCAAATAATTTATGGAAATTTTCTGGTAAATTTTGCTCAAAATTTAAGGAAATTTAAAAAAAATTTTATTGCAATAAACATATGTACTTTAAAAAATTTATTTCTTTATTTCACAAGTATGCGTTTTATCATTTTAGTATTTAAGTATTCTTTAAATATTTTAACAAAAAATATAAAATAATAAAGATCAAAAAATACACATCTTTTAGTCAAATTTTTATAATCATATTTACCAATTTAAGCATTTTTTAAAAAAGCAATAAAACACTCAAGTAGTTATATTACTTTTTTGATATTATTTTTGTGGAACAACGAAAAGTAGATGTTTTCCGAGTCTGTATTTTGAGCTTGTGTATAACATATTTCTAGCTTTTACTTCTCTCAACTACAATGTAAAATAATCACAAAAGATAAAAAATAAAACCATTTTTAGATTAACGTTTATTGTGTATTTATTTTTTTGAGTGTTTTAAAGAAAAAAAGATTTTTTTGAGTAATGATTGCATATAAAGTTTTAAAAAAGATAGGAAGATTATTATGTATAAAGATTGCATTTGAAATATTTTTATAAAAGGTAATTTTTATAAATGCACTAGCTGACTTAGATTATAATAATTTATCTACAGTAGTATATATATGAAGAGCACAATGGAAAAAACAGCAGAGTCACATTTTTCACATTTTGAGAAAACCTAAATTAAAGGTTTGAAACCTTTTTATTACAAATTATGTGAGAAACTGTCAATTCTTTTAATTTTTAAGGGAAGGTCATCCATTTAAGCATCAAATTTTAACAAATAAATATTCTGAAAATCATGTTAGCTCATGGAAAATTTTGTTTTTTCAAAATGTGTTCAGATTGGACTCTTTTTCTATTGTAACACATAAGAAATAACTATATAAAACCATTAAATTTTAAAATTTTTTTATTTTAAACAAATAAAAAAATAAAAAATGCATGAACATTCACTGGTCTTGACCCTCATCTTCAACTTTATCGTCATACGGCAGAGCATCATAGAATGCTTCATTGGTGGTAAATTTTTTGAGGACTTGGAGGTCTTTGTACTTTGCAGCTGATATAGCCAGTCTGTCTTCATACAAAGCTACTGGCACTGCTGTGCATACTGAAAAATTGTTTTTTCTCGTTGGAACAATGATGTTTGTTTTCAAGAAAATACCGTTCCATGAGTCTCTGTGACAAACGGTCCCTGGACCTTCATCCTTGTTAAAAACCATTTCCCGAATGGGGCGCGTGGGGAACGGGCAGCCTTTCTTATACAATGGCCTTAGAAAGCCGGAGAAGTTTTTGACCAGATCCTGTTTAACATCAGTCACGTTAAATGGTGTAGGATGTTTTCGTGCTTCACTAAATATTTTTATCCAGTCTTCTGGAACACTAGCACTAGACTTTGTATTTACTGGACCCATGTCCCTGTCACACTCCATATAAGAATGTCCGCGCTCAGGGAATGTCACTGTTACTGAGGTAAACCTTTTTCTATGGTGCACCATATAATCTGAAAACCGAATCAGGGTAAAGTTCTTATTCTGTCCTGAGCAGGAATCGCAGAATAGTTCAAGGTGAGTAACCTCTTCGCTGACCTTGGTTGTGATGTGGTCATACAGGAAAGAAGCCACCTCATCTGAACCTTTCCTAGCGACAGTCTCATCATAGCAGTAAAGAAAAACATCATCAGTTGATAGTTGGTGAATGTTAAATGATTGGTATGTGAGCTTTCTGTTGTAGTAAAAGTCATTGGTGGACTTGTTGGGTAGGTTGACATTTTTTTGGTAGTCAAATGTAAAGGCCTCAAGATGAGGTGTAATCTTGGCCCTTCGCTTAGCGTCTCTTTTTCTCCGGTAGAATGTGTCAGCCTTTCGCTGGTGGAGATCTTTTTGAAATTTTAACTGCTTCAGGTTCCTTATGAGGACTTCATTTGTTGGGTCTGATTCAAGAGTCTTTGTAGCAATTTCTATTTTTGCCAAGAACTGGTCGCAGGCTGAGCAAGTGTCGGTTCTTGGGTACCCAAAGCCAATGTTAAAATCATTGTTGAATATAAGCCTGTATGACTCATACACTAAACTGTCTCCTGGCCACTTCTCTTGATATAAATCAAACATCTTGGAGATGCTGAGTTCTTCTGGCAGGTACAGCCGTCTTGTCTTCTCTTGTGAGTAATGAGACTGCCGACCCCTAAACGAAGAGATGTGGTCTCTTATTCTCTGCCGCAGTTCATCAGATATTTTGTGATGACTGCCATGCTTTCCTCGTCCATCAACAGGAGGCAGGCCTGGGGTGAGTAAAAAAAATTTAAAAAAAATTAAAAAAAAGTTATAAAAATACATGTTCAGAGAATAACAGCACTCTTTATGAATTTCAACATTTCTTTTTAAATATTGAAAAATATTAATATATAGACAAGAAAGGATTATAGAAAAATGTGCATTTTTTTTACATTAACTATGATAAGAAAAAATAGCTTTTTTATTCCACAAACTGAAACAAAAAACTATTGCTAATAGTATAAATTACCTGTAGTAGCAAGACTTCTCTTGATAGTCTCAAGTCTCCCTTTCTTAATTCCAAAGATGGAGATGAAGGCTTGAAAGCAAACATAGGCAAATGAATCTGGGTCAACATCATCTGTACTCTTCAGGAATACTTTATAGTGATAGCTGTGACTGTTTGCACTTTTAGGCTCTTCCTTTCGAGGTCTTTTTCAGCTAATCTCCGCGACTGTGATCAGTGAAGCAAGATAGGAATCCTGTAAAAAGAAGCAATATAAGATTATTAACGCTACCGGTCACACATCTTTGGAAACACAAGCATTTTTATAAAATTTAAAAATATATAAGCCTACCTACTTTGTTAGAATTAATAAATTTGTATGCTGCGTTCAAATAGAACAATGAACTGTGATATTGGGTCCACCCCACTAAAAAACTAAGTTAAAAATGTCTATTAAACATACAATACCAGCCTTGGGTATCATAACACAGTAATACAACCAGATGTCTACCATAGTTATGATTCAGATGTGCAGGTCTAGCTATTCTAGACCTAACTAAATTTGAATGAAAATGAGAATGAGAAACTCTTTGTCTTATTTAATCAACATGTTCATGGTGGAATAACAGGTGCATTAAAATTATGAATCTAGGTCTAGACCTAAATCTAGAGCTAGTATTATAAATAAAAAAATAGTCTAGAACTATATTTAAAGAGTTTAATTTAAAACTTAAAAGAAGAACTCACCTGAGCATCGTTTGTTGGTAATGCATTGAATGACTCGAGGAGCAAGGCTCTATTCTCTTCTTTGACTGTTTGAAAGCATTTAAGTCTTATACATTTACAGTCAGGGCCAGTTACATGAGATGACAACCTCTGTTTCTTTGCTATGTCTTTCTTACTGCCATTTTTCTTTCTCTTTTTTGGCTTGTCTGTAACAATAGGTGTAGCATCGTAGTTAGCCATTTTGTTTTAGTATAGATTCTTTGTGTACTGGTTACTCAAATGAGCTTGTGTACTGGAACTCAAATGAGCTTAATAAAAACACCCTATTTTGATCCTTATGAATTTAAAATCAAAAAAGATTTAAATTTACTTTCTATATTACACTTAAACATAAGAAGCATGCGGCAAAATTTTGAAAAGTTTAAAGAATTTCTATCTATTATAAATTACACGTTCGACGTCATATCTCTGTCAGAGACTTGGCATGATTCAGAATGTCCTCTAGAGTTGAATTCTAATTATAGTTTGGCAAATTACAAACTAATTAGCCAACCACGAGGAAGCAATAAAAAAGGCGGAGGCATAGGTGTTTACGTGCTCAAAAAGTATTAATTTAAAATAAAAAAGCCATTAAGTGTAGCAAATAATAATTATAAAATAATTAAATATATGAAGATCACAATGGAAATCAAAACGGCAGAGTCACATATAACGTTATTATATGGACCCTGCCTTTTCTTTCCTTGTCACTGGTGGACACTGCTGTTTTTTCCATTGTATACCATATTTTCTTATTCCATTTTACCATAGACATGTCGGTTTTTTCATTTGAAACTTGGCTTAAAAGAAGCATTTTTCAATGCTTTATTACCCAAGGGCCATAACTGAAAAATTATAAAAATGTGACTCTGCCGTTTTTTCCATTGTGGTCTTCATATATATATCTAATTAAAGTTCTGTTATTTTATTATATTTGTTGTTAAATAATTCTTAATCATCTTTCCGGAACAGTTTTATATTCTTTTTTTATAATTTTGTTTACCTTGTTACACAGTTTTATTTAATTATTTTTGCATAACAACAGTATTGATTGTTATTTTATTACAGTTAAACATTTAAAAGGTAATACTTAGCCACAGTTATAGATGCTAATGTCATTTTAAGGTGTAATAAATGATTATTAGAATAGATTTCAAGGTTTTTAAACTATATTTAAAGAAAAACTTTTTAGAAAAAAACTGTTTTTAAAGACAAAATTTACCTCTTCCATCATGGAAATAGTAATATTAGTAGAAAATCACTTTTTTTTATTTTACACTCTGTTTCATTAATAAAGACTCATCAGAAATGAATGTTTAAATTAATAAAGCTTTAATTTATACCAAAAATTAAATTACACAGTTATAAATATCTTAGCTCCTGTAAATTTTCGCACATTTGTGGAATATGCTGACACTATAATAAAAAGAATTCTTTAGAATTGTTTACTTCTGCTTTTTTTTAAATATTTTAAAGGAGGGGGGATTTAATATAATTATTTTTTCAGCTCTTATTTTTATAGTTTTTTAGGAGAAACTTAATTCATGTCTGCATTTAGAAATCAGTTCCGATTTTTTATTTAATAATCACCTTGGTTCGCATGTGTAGTTTTTTCAAATTTTTCTTGTAGGCATAGTATGCATTTTTTGAAAATATTGTTATATGCAGGTGCTATTATAAGGATGGACCAATTTAATATAAAATCATCAATATTTTTATCTTCCAATACCCATATGACAGTATTTTGACAGTAAATTGAACATTCATTTCTGATGAGTCTTGATCAATTTCATTAATGAAACATAGTGTAAAATGGAAAAAGTTTGATAAGTTTGATTTTTCTTGTGAATTTCATCTATTGCTCTGTTCTTTTAAGAGCGTTGAGTACACTATTTTGTAGGATACATTTAAAATTATTTGTGTATATATCAGGTTGCAACAAATTGTTTTTTTTAATAGACGTTGACGTTCGTATCTTTAATAATTGGCGAACATCTAATTTAAGAGAAACATGTTAAATAATGGAGTTTTTATTCTAGTTAATATGTTATTGGATATATCAAAAAGGCTTTTATTAAATTTTGTTGTCATATTTTCAAATGAATTTTTCACGCATTTGCAAAGTGCGTGCAAATTATTGATTATTAATATGTAATGATTGTAGGCTGTTATCTAATGATACTAAACTTTTTTTTCAATTTAGTTTGTTAAATTTACTTATAAAATATAAACATGAAGGAATTAAAATAAAAGGAACTAAAGAAATCGCAAAATGATGTCTCATTAATATTTATATATCAATTTTTATATTTATATAAATGGATTAAGGAATTGCTAGATCTTTTTGATTTAAGGTCTTCCAAATGTTTAACACCAACTGCTGCATCAATCCAATTTTTGAGATGTTTTTGGGGCAAAAAGTCTTTAATTAACTGGCAATCAAGCTTTATACGCATAATATCTTCTAAGGTGTCGTCATTTAATGAAGTTTGCAAAACATTCTTTGTAAGTTCATACAAGAAAAACTGCATTCATAATTTGCAGTTGAAATGCTGAAAGTTAGCATAATCTCTAACAAAACATTTAAACTTGCCAATACAAGTTCATTTTCCACCAAGATATCTCTATAAATGCTCCACAGTGAATTTGTCCTTAGTTTAGAAACTTTTTCCCTGAATAAAGGCCATTGCAATACACGTACGTTAGAAGTTTCTCTGCTTATCATATTATCATGCTCATAAAAGTTGCAAACACATTTTATTTCATTAAATCCCCATTTTTTTGTCTCTAGTGAACCTGTCAAGGATTTTGGTCAGTTTTGAAAATCAAAGATTGTGGTTAAAGATTTAATGGCTTTAGATTTGAAATTGAAATTGCGGCAGAATTGTTTGCCTATATATTCTTTTGCTCTGTCAATAATTTTAATTAAATTTTTTTAATTATAATAATCAAAATAATCATTTGGTTGTTGTCATGACAATCTCATCAATTTTCTTTTTAAATTACGCTTTTTTAATGCTGTTAAATTAATACCATTGTAGATTAACTGATCTTTTTTTACTTCTAAATTATCTAGTAAATGTCCAATATTCGAGCCTGAATTAACTGATAACGTTTCTAGTATAGCAATTCTTGCATTAACTTTATGCAAAATTTCACAAAATAAAATTTCTACTTTTTGAAACTCCAATGATAATGTTGTTAGCGATTTAACAACATTCGATTTCTTGAATAAAATATAAATAGAATAAAAGTTGTGGGTCTTTCATGAAACACAAAAATCCTTTAGCTTTCTGTGCAGTTTTATCTTTTTCATTTGCCTTGCTTTCTAAATCATAAATAATAACTTTATAGTCAGTTTCAAGCAATCTTAGCGTCTTTTCCCAGCTAGCTAACCAATGAATATTTTTTAATCTCCCAAGCTGTTTAAACTCTTCATCTAAAAAAGAAGCTTCTTTCAACTCCTTTCTTTGCTGTGATGAATAATAGTAAAAGCAAAACAAACTATTGATGTTGTCATCAAACTTCTTTAAATAAATAACAAACTTTATTGAGTCTAACACAGAAAGTTCTAACCTATGCACCATGCAATGGGTATATACTATAAAGGGGTTTTTATTTCGCATTTTTTTGAACACCAGCTTTATTGCCAGACATTAAAGATGCACCATCAAAGTTAACATTTACTGTTTTTGCATAGATATTATTTAAATATAAATCTTGATTCATTTTGTCTGTTGATAAACTTTTCAAATTAAATTCTATTGAATTTAAGATACCATCCGCATCAACTGTCAGTGGTGAGTTAATATACTATAATAAAGTTATTGGATTACTATTTTTAACAAATCTTAAAAAAACTTATTGTTCACTAATTAGAACATTACAATTAAATTACAATTACAATTAAACGAACATTTATTACGTCTAAACATTTTAAGCAATTTGAACGAATTTAATATGTCTAAACTTAAGTCACATTTTAAGTCAGACAAAATTGATGAAACAAAGTTTTTGCAAGCTTTGTCACTTAAGTAGTTCTTGCCCAACTTCATGCCCAACTCCCATTCAGCTTTTGTAGCTCAACAGTTGAGGAAATTTTTTAAATCCAAGATCCTCTTCAACAACAAAATATGATATCCGAAAAATCTATTCAATTTTTCTTGGTTATTCTCAGTAGTTCTTAAAATTGATGTCAATACAGTTTTCTCAAGACTTGGAGCTATATTGTGAAGGTTCTCTCGATATTTAGAAATACAGGCTTTATGTCCATCATTTTTTTTGTGCCGTAACAAGTATATTCTTTTTCAAAATTTACATTTCATTGTTACTGAATTGGTTTTATTTTGGCAAACCCAACAAGAGAAACACTCATTTGATTTGTCAATATGAATCCAGCTTAGTTGTTGCCCGTGTTTTTTATTGCTTGGCGGCAATCTATTTTTGGTGTTATAAAACATAAATTCAATATCTTTTGGCCATATATCCAATTTTCACGAAGTCATAGCACAATCCAAGTCATTGCATCTTTTATTTGCATGCTTAGTTTCTCTCTCTTTTTGTTCTCCTTTGTGTTTAATGATACGCTCCACTGTACCATCTTTCTTTAACATCAAAAAGATGCTTAGTTGTTTTGACATTTTTTTTAAAAATAAAAATATATTAAGTATTTAATAAGTTAATAAAAATATCATATTATTAGTGTTGTTAAAGGCACAATAAAAAATTAAAACTATAATAAACATAATAATTTTATATATTCTATTAGATTATGTATTTTTTAGCAAAACTTAAAAAAAAATTTTTTAACTTTTAAAAGTACTTAAGTGTTTTTTAAAATCTAAACAAACGTTACTTCAGTTTAAGGAAAATAAGAAAATTTAAAAAAAAGAAGCTCCTATTGAAGAAAGAAATTATTAAGTTTAAGCATGGTTTTTTTTTAAAATGTAATTTCAGATGCAGTCATTTTAAGTAAAAATTTGAATGCTTTTGTAAACGCATGCAAAAACCATGCTCGAACATAATTACTTTCTTCGTTCCATTGAAGAAAGTAGTTTTAGTGTGGTTTTTTTTAAAGTCTTCGAAAATGTGTTTAAATTTTCTTAATTAATTGTTTTTTTATTGCAATTATGTGTTTTTTATAATAAATAAAAAACAATCAATCGCTTAATTATTTGGAAAAAAAAAATTGCTGAAGTGTTGCATTCGTTTTGAAAAATTTTAAGCGAATGCCAACGTTTAGGTAAGGAAAAGTAAAAAAATGTGATGTTCGTTTTCCTGTCTTTTTTTTAACAATTGATTTTTTGACGAGATTAAATAAAAATAACTACATGATTTTTTACTACTAAAAGTTTCATGCATTTAGCAATCATCAGGTAAAAAATACATTGTTTTTTTCATTAAAAAATATACTCAATAAACATCCTGGCATTCAAAAACAATTATAAAACTATAACTATCTGGTTTTTTAATTTTTGGGCTCATGGTTGTCAAGCAAGAACTTGTTTTTGTGAGGGCACTTAGATATAATTTCTGTTTTTTTATTTAATAATTTTTGCGTACCTTTGTATGATATTATGCAAAGTTTTTCATGAATGCAAAGCAAGCATTTTTTTGTCACTTTGCTGAAGGCAGGGACTTGTTTAATTATTGACTAAGTTAATTTTGGTGTTATTTTTAAGTTTTCTTTTATCTGCCATATCTACTTTGAAAGAGTGGTTAAATTTCTTTGAAAAAGTGGTTAAATAAATATATATATATGTGTATATATATATATGTATATATATATAAATATATATATATATATATATATATATATATATATATATATATATATATATATATACACACCATGATTCCCACCAGCTTTGGAAAGTCCTGAAATTTGAAAGTGGTCCCGGAAAGTCCTGGATTTTTTTAATTATTCTGTAACATCCTGGTATATTCCTGGAAAAATGGGATAATATTTTATATATATATATATATTTTTTTAAGTAATTTATTATAATTAGTATCGTAGTTTTTTTTTTTAAAAAAAACACAACTACGATACTAATTATAGTAATATAATTGCTCTAATGTATTATTTTTATGGCAAATCTGATTCTTATATTGTTTTTGAAACTTGTACTCTAAAGATTCTTAAAAAAATTCACACATCAACAATAAGGCATAGTTAATTTGTTTTAAAAATATTATTTGAAAGATATCATCATAGAGGTTTCCATAAATCATAATTATATAGACAGTTTATATTTTCCAATTAGTATTTAATTATTGCATTGTATAGTTTTGAATAGTTTTTAAAAGTATGAAGTATTAGAGATTCTAAATTCTTTTTGGCTCCTAAAATGTTTAGATTTTTTTGTTTTGTTTTCAGATAAAATAATTAGAAAATGCCTAACTATAAAAGTATTTAAAATGGCTTGTTGAAAAAAAAAATAAACATTGGTTACGTAAAAAAACAGAAACTGTTGTAATTTGCAGTTATTGTGCTAAAGACATTAATATTGCTAACATGTTGAAGAAAAATGTAAACATTGGTTACGCAAAAAAAACAGAAACTGTTGTGACTTGCAGTTATTGTGCTAAAGACATTATATTGCTAACATGGGAGAAGCTGCTCAGAGTTCATGGGGCGCTTGACAGCACATGATGTTATGCAAACATTCCAAAACTTTCTGACATAGTTAAATCAAAGATTCTACAAGTGTCATCAGATGGGCTAAATATAAATTTGCTTTATCTAGATAATTTAAAACAATGTGGCAATTTCTACATGACTCTCCTAGTAGAACTAGAACCCATGAAAACATCACTGGGACACTTGGTTATCACAAGCAGTTTGGTTGGCATAGGTGGTGTGAAAATGAAAAATGTGCTCAAAAGGCTGAATCACTATTTGATGTATACAAATATATTTCAGTAGTCTTAAGAAAAGCAAACAACCTGATTTAAAAAATAAAAGTTGGCAGAGGCTGAAAGCCATGGTTCACGGTCCTGTTTTGCCAGCTAAACTTCAATATTTTGAGATTTTTGAGTTTTTGAAAAGTTGAATAGTTTTTTAAGATGCTTTCAAACAGACAAACCTATGGTTCCATTTATGGCTATTATACTTGGTGAAATAGTTGACAACTTTCTAAGGAGAATCATACTAAAAGACATTTTAAATAAGTGTAGCAATCTATACCAGCAGCTTCAAATAAATTTAATAGATACAAATATTAAAAGACCAAATGAAATTGATATTGATTTTGCTGCTCAGGTAAAAATTGATGAAGCTAATTTAAGTTGCAGTGACCAAAAAGTGGTTATATTTAAAAAAAGGCAGGCCAGTTTTTAGTTGGTCTGTTGACACATTTTCTTAAAAAGTCCCCTTTGAAGTTTGTCATAGTACGCACTGCAGTATCTATTAACCCAATTTTAGTTTCAAATCCAAATAAAAAGAATACTTGTATCAATAATTTTTCAATTCTGTTGCAAAAGTTAGTTAAATATGGCCGTTTGTCACCGAGTCTGCCGAAATAGCGAAAAGTCAATATTATAAATTTTTAGAATAAGTAGACTCAAATCAAAAATCATTTCAAGATTACGATATTAAAAACGATAGTCTTCATCATTTTTTCTATGACTTTATTGGAGCAAATAAAGCTTATCAAGATGTCGGGACATTTTGAAAATAGTTTTTGTGCTTTCACATGGACAATCTTCCATTGAGCGTGGCTTTAGTATTAATAAACATCTTTTTTGTCAAAAATTTCAAAGAAAAATCCCTTATTGCCTTATGTCTTATTGAAGATCATTTGTCTTCCTTTGAAGAATCCCCTGATAGTATCAAAATTAATAAAGAAATGCTGCAAAATGTAAAACAAGTAAATAGTTGATATAAAGAGTATTTGCAATCACAAAGAGAACAAAAAGAATGTAACAGGAATTTAAAAAGAAAAATTTTGGTTGATGAGAAAAAGGTAGTTAGAGCAAAATGCATAATCTTGCAAAGTGAAATAATTACTTTGATCCTTTGTCGAGAAAAACAAAAGGAAATTCCCGGATTTGTACAATATAGAAAAAATTTTGAGCTTTTCTATAAAAAAAGTCCTATTTCTATTTTGAGCTATCTATAAAAAAGTCCTGGAGTTTATAACTTTTTTTTTTTGTAAGTCTTGGAAAAGTCCTTGAAATATATATATATATATATGTATATATATATATATATATATATATATATATATATATATATATATATATATATATATATATATATATATGTATATATATACACACAATGTTTTAAATAATTTTAGAAGGGTCACCATAAGACTGAATACAGATACCCTGAATTCAAAAAGAAAATTTTTTCCAAGTTATGTTAGGCCTCAAAACATGTAAAATTATATAAAAATTTTTAAAATAATATTTTTATATTAAAAATGTCTAGAAAAAATATTCAAACCTGAAAAAAAATTTTATTTATTGAGAAAAAATGATTTCTTTTTGCAATAAAATATAAATTGACATTTACTGTATATAACTAAGAAGCTAAGTTAATTATTAATGTTTCATTAACTCAGTTCAACTGAATAACAAGAGTATTTATTTTGCAGATGTCATCCGATTATGGGATTCTCTTTTTGCTGACACAAAGCGATTTGAATTTCTACTTTATGTATGTGTCGCCATGTTAGTGTAAGCGGATTTGTAAAATGCTTTTTTTCTTTTTATTTCCTGAAGATGTATTAGAATTATGCAATTTTATTTATTAGTTTTACTTACATAAATACTATATTTAAGAGTTTTATAAAGATTTTATGGATATTTAGACTTATAAGAGAGCAAATATTTGAGTGTGACTTCCCTAAAGCAATGAAGCTCATTCAGGTAAAATTTGTTTTGTAATACATTGTAGTATATATAAATAACTATATATTCTGATTAGCAAAAAACTAAATATCCTAATTTTCATTGTTATTTTTATTTACAACTAATGCATATAACATTTTACATCTTGATGTTATATTAGACACATATTAGTTTTAAATTTGCATTAGTAAAATTATGTCATCCATAACTACCATAACATGACAAACATTAGAATGACATTGAAGTATTAGAGTCTATTATGTAGTAAAAATGTGAGTTGTTTGATATATAACATATTCTATTAGGATACAGGTCCTATCACAGGTGGGGTAAGAGCAGGAGGATTGTTTGACCTTGGTCTTTTTTTAAATGCCCACATCTTCAAAATAGCTTTGTTATAAAAGCGTTTTAATTAAAACATCTTTTATGGATTTAACTCTAATTATTAAAAAATATACTTGTTTTTATTTGGATACCCAAATTTGATACCCTCATTATTAAGTATATTAAAAATCATTTTTTTGATATATTTTATAACGAGGGTACCAACATTCACTTAAAATATTGTAAAAATTAATATAGTTAAATCCATAAAAAGAAGTTTTATTTTAATATATCTATATATATATTTATATATACATATATAAATATATATTTTTATATATATATATATATATATATATATATATATATATATATATATATATATATATATATATATATATATATATATATATATATATATATACACAGGGTTGGAAACTAAGTTTTTGCCGACTTACGAGAATTACGAAACATACAACAAGAAATTTATTAACCATCCTCTCTAAGGAATTCGAAATAGTTACCATCACTCTCAATACATCTTCGCCATCTGTCCGGCAGCTTGGCAATGCCAGTTGCAAAAAATTCAGGGGGCTTTGCATTGATCCAGAGCTGAACATCCTGCATAATTTCGGCAGCATTGTTGAAAATTTTCCCCTTCAAAGCCGATTTCATGGGTGAAAATAAATAAAAATCTGACGGTGCCACTCTTTCCACAAATTTCCACTCTTTTAGCTTTCTCTGTCAAAATTCATTGATCAAAAAAAGCAATCAAAAAAACGCAAAACAATACCCTTGGCAATAATTCCTACAAAAAAAATGTTCATTTTTTTATTTTCACAATAAATAAATACCTGAATATTATTTATTTTCATTTATTAAGTGCAATTATAAAGTAAGAATATTCTATGAATACATAGAAACACAAACGATTTACTTCTCTCACATAAACACATAGATATAATAAATTATAACTCGGCCAAAAATTAGTTTCCAACCCTGTGTATATACATATATATGTATATATTTATATATATATATATATATGTATATATTTATATATATATACACATACATACACACACATTAAAATAAAACTTCTTTTTATGGATTTATATATATATATATATATATATATATATATATATATATATTATATATATATATATATATATATATATATATATATATTTATATATATATACACACACATACACACACATTAAAATAAAACTTCTTTTTATGGATTTAGCACTATGATTGATTTGCTTATGACATGTTCTAAGCTTTAGTTTATTCACATTTAAAGCCATCACTAATTTATAAGCAATGTTAAACCAGTTATAGTGATAAGAATCAATACTAAATTTAATTTCTTGAAACTTGTTTTTTTTTTAATTGTCAACTTTAAGACTATACTGAGATATATTGCATTGCTTATCTTGGAGTCTAATTGTAATCTCAAAATAATCCATCAAATTTCTATTTAAAACTAAAGTTACATAATGGAAATCATTCATCAACTTTATATAGAAAGATCTTTGCAAAAAATATTGCTGTTGAATAATTTTAAAGTATTATCAACTATTTCTTCAGCCGTAAAAAAAAAGAAAATGATGAAAAATTGTAAAAAAAAATGTAATTTTTTGAACTGAACATACGTTCAACTGAACATACGAACAACTGACATCAATTAGGTTTGCTTGACCAACAGAAAGATAATTATTTTAAAATGCCCTTAGTTTTGGACTAAGGACATGTCTAAGTAATTAAGGACAACCTGCAAACCTTAAAAATTTTCACAAGTGTTATAGTTACTGTCTATATACCTAATAACAATAGACATCTGTTCAAAATTGACACAATCAACTTTATTAGCTTAAATTGAAAATTACTTTTATTTCAGAAAAAAATTTTTATTTCAGAAAGAAATATCTCTTCAACAGTCTTACCTCAACACTCTATAAGTTGGTTTTGTGTGTGTTTTAGATATGTTTGTAACATTTTTAGGGGGTGAAATTAAATGATCTTTTAAGATAATATCACCTGCATCAATTTCAAAATTAAGTAATTTAACAAAGTTTCTTACAAATGTACTTTTTGAGGACTCTCCTATATTATAGGAGTCTCCTATATTGTATTATAGTATATACATATAAGATATTCTACTGTTAGTAGAATCAACTTATTAGATCTTTCTTAATAGAAACTTAAATTTAAAGTTTACACTTATATTTCTTTTAAAACAATTTGTAATCTTTAAGTTTAGGCTTTAAATAAATAAGATTATATAAGTTTATTCTACTGTCAGAAAAATCAATGTATAAGATCTTATTTAATTGAAGCTTAAATTTAAAGATTACAAATTTATTTAAAAGAAATTAAAATGTAATATTTTTATTGTTTACATATAGAAAGCAATAGAAATTGTTACAGAGAGCAACAGAAATTGTTTATATAGCTCTGTGGCAAAACTATTCAACTGTTGAATAAAATAAGAATGTTAGTTCAATGTTATAAGAAGTAAGAGTAAGAATAGAAACAGATGTATATAAGTAAACAGTTACAGTTTTGAAAAGCATATTATCATTTTTCAAAAAAATTTATGTACTTTAAAGCGATAAAACTTTGATCTATTATAGCAGTCAGTATAAAAATATCTATATCAGGGCATCATCTAGCCAGAAGCTTATCAATAAACTAAACTAATGATATTCAAATCATTTGGTTTTGTGAACAATTTTTTTACAACATTTTAAGTTTTGAATGTGAGAAGCATAAATAGCATTTACGACAGTATTTTCTGAAATGCATATCCGCTATAATTACCAACTTAATGAAAAAATATTTGAGTTGCTTGGGTGATTAGATATAATTGAAACATAACTGGGCACAAAAGACTGGAAAATGAGTACAGCCCAAGGCAAAAAACAATTTAGCCATGGGCTTCAAGTGTTGATGGTATACAACTCTACAATAAAAGCATATTACTTACTAAAAAGATTATTAATTTTGTTGGCTTGTGCCATATAATCAAGTCGTTTTCGGCTTAGCCACAGAGCTATTCTATACAGTGTGATAATGGACATCTTTTTTTAATTCAGTTTTTTTTTAGTTTTAAGTTATTGTTTTTAAAGCTGGTTTTACACGGATATCAAAAAATAAACTTATTGTATTAATATAATTTTTACTTTGAAAATGTGGAAACATTTTTTATTTCATTGACTATTATAAGGTTTAGCTGTAGCCACAATGGCTATGCCCTAGATCTGCATTTGATATTTATAATAAGTACATTTAAAATTAATTCGTTATTTTTATTTGAATATTTTTCTTGTCTTTATAATAGGTATCTATATATATTTCATCTGCAAACTACACAAAAATAAAAATGAAAAAAATAGAAACTATGTGCCAGTAAAAGATGCCAAAAAAAAAATGGTTGAGAAGCTGCTTTGATTCCAGGGCAATATTTTATTTTGAAACCATCAGAAAGTGCACTTGATCTAATTAATAGAACTGACTTTAGCAGCAATGAGAGAACTAATGCAGCCGCTGTGCATCTCTGCCAAGAGAACAAGTTTTAGGCATTGAACAGTCTTAAGTCACTGAACTATAAAAAGAAAATTTTAAAAAATTAAAGCAGAACCTAAACATCGCATTGTAGGACACAAAGTTGTTATAACAGATGTAGGTCAACATGGGATGCAAATCATTGCTGATTGAATAAGTAATATTGGAATTATTGTCAATAGTTTTTCAAAACTTCCTGTAATATGCCAAAAGTCATACGTTCCCTTACCATTTGATTAATAAAATTCCATCTAATGCAGAAATGTGCAAGAGAGACTGAATGTGTTATAATATAGAAAAAAAACTCTGTATTATGCTTCATGTTTTATTTAGAATAATACTATAGCAAGTATTTCAACCTTGTCTGACTCCAGTCAGACAAGGTTGAAATATATTGGAAAGTCTTTTTGAAATATATTGGAAAGTGTGTTTTAGTTATTTTTTTATTTTTTTATCTGAATGTGGTTTACATTTTTCTTGTTGAAATCGACATTTGTGATTGTTCAAATGGTGCATTTTAAGACATCATTGAGCTTCTTGGAAAATAAGATTCCGTTTTTAATGTGTTTAAAAATCCAAGTAATCAAAGAAAAAAAAGCAAGTTATAACCTTTCTAACCCAATTCAAAATGAGTTCATTGATCTATGTGTCTCACCAGTATAAAAAGAGAAAGGCTAAAACAAAATTCTATGCAATTTAAAAATATATTTCAAAATTTGAATGTAGTGTGATCATCCATTTGGACAAAGGTACTAAAGTTAATTCTTGATTAGATCATTGGAGCATGCGATGCTCTTCTAGATAATGAGAGGATTCGAATACTTACTGATTGGCAGTTTGCGTGAAAAATAAAATCAGATCATAACTAATATTTGTTGCTAGTAATTTTGCTATGGAGTCTGGAAGTTAATTTTGCTATGGAGTCTGGAAGTTAATTTTGCTATGGAGTCAAAATTAGTAGCAACAAATATGGGCATATCAAATAAATTTTCTACTAATTGCCGTTTACACTTTGAAGCTAAAGCAGAGTTATTTTTTAAAACCAGTATTTTGTCATCATCGATTTGGTTCAATTAAGACTCACGTAGATTCCAATTATTGCAAGAAATTTGTAGGATTTTTGTATTTCTTTGAAAGTTTAAAAAACTTAGTGACGAAGATCTAGTTTTGACTGCTAACAACTTTCAACCGCAGAATCAAAATGAAATTGCACAAGATCTAGGTGACGAGACTCTGTATTTGGAAAGAAATTATTGATGACAATTTTAAACTCAAATGTGCTCGATGAAACCGATCAAACTGCTCGATGAAATATTTGACTTATCTGTCTGCAGTTTTCCCAAAAATTAAAATTGCACTAGGTATTTTTACTAGTTTGCCAACAGCGGATTTCAATGAGCGTTCTTTCAATTTTTAATGCAAATCAAAAGATTTCGTGGTTCGACTATGCTTAACATAAACTGCGACATTGCACGAAAACTAAATTTTTATGTAAACAAAATTTTCTCTAAACAAAAAGTAAGAAGAGCATTTGTTAAAACAATTTAAAACAATTAAAACAAATAAAACAATTTGATATAAGTTCACATTTGGCTTTTATTAGGCTTTGTCATTTGATTTATTTGATTAATTTTTTGGTCATGTTCAAATATCCACGTTAATTATAATATTACTGTTAAATTTCTAAGAAGCAAAATGTTAAGTAATGGAAATTAAATGTGTTTATATAATTAATAGTTTATAATTTTAAAATGGCCCAGACCTCCTTCTAACCTGTGAAAAGGCCTGTTGGCCTTTTCACAGAAAGAGGTCGTATTATCACGATAAAATAAACAGTGACATGTAAAACTGTCAATCAAATTTTCGTTATCCAATCATTAATTTTATTAAATAACTGCGTTAACAATAATCACAGACATAATTATTATAAAACATTTAATTATAAAAAAAATAATTTTAGTTATCTATTAAACTATTATGTCTGAAAACCCAAATTTCATTTCGAAACCTATTTCTGAATATTATTTCGGTTTTAAAAGTTTTCTCGTAGTAGTTAATTAGGAATAGTATTTTATCAAAAATGATATATTTTTACTAATTAACTAGTATAGTGAAAAGCTTGAGATTCGTAGTTCAACGCCACCTCTGGGCAAGTTTTATAACATCGGTAAGAAGAAGGTGTGAACTTCCTTTCAAATGCTCTTCCGCGGTGCTCTGTGATGAGACCGTAAGGACTTCTTGGGGACCTAAAATTACAATATTAAAAATATATATATTTGAATATGTAAACGATTTTAATATAGTTAATTTATGAATATATTTTTTTAAAATTATGCAAATAAATATGTATGTAAAGACATTTAAATATAGTGAATTAGTATAATTCATTAAATCACGCTGTCATTTTTAATATGTCTACATTATATACTTTACTGTCTAGAATTTCCCTCACGAAACCTATGATATGTCTGTAATAATTCGAAAAGCTGAAGAGTTGCGCGTTGTTTCTTCTTATGTTCCTGTTCAACCTGATGGTGATCTTCCTTCTAAAAGCAAAGAAACATTTTTACAAAGGTCCAAATTTAAAAAAAAATTTGGCATACATGTTCGTAATAAATCTAGCTAGAATTTTTTTATGATTGATTATTTTTTGTAAAGTTTATATCGAAAGTTTAAATCTTTTATTGATATCTTTTAAATTTTTATTTTGCCGTATTAATCAACTTACTAGTTATTACACGAAAACTCTATTCTTTGCCAGATCGCAAGTTTAAATACCAAAATAACTTTTTCTCGCAACAAAAAGAAGGAAAACGTAATAAAAATATCGGAAAAAAAATTACTGTTTAGAAATTCTGCGATCAAAATATTTTATTTTTCAACTAGCAGCCTTTGATTTTGGTTCGTGTGCAAAAAGAGTGTTACGAAAATTTGTTTTATATATATATATATATATATATATATATATATATATATATATATATATATATATATATATATATATATATATATATATATATATATATTTGCTATAAATTTGCTATAAATGTTATGTATAAAATACTTTTATTTCTTTTATTACGTAATAATATATATAGAGAAATATTTCATAACTTTTATAAATGTCTTTAAAATACTTATAAAAATCCAAGTTTTTAAGCACTATTGTTATATATATATATATATATATATATATATATATATATATATATATATATATATATATATATATATATATATATATATATATATATGTATATATCAGGCCCGTAGCAACCGGGGCATTTGCCCCTCCTCTTCCCTCAATAATTTTTTCCCTCAATAATCTCAAATAAATAATTTTGAAGAAATTGACTGAAAAAATGACTTTTAAAAAAAAAAGATCTTTAAAACTATTTTAGGGCAGTACTGCCTCCCCCCCCTCCCTCGCCTAATATAATTTTGGTTCCTACGGGCCTCTCTCTCTCTCTCTCTCTCTCTCTCTCTCTATATATATATATATATATATATATATATATATATGTTTTTAAATGTTATAAATTTAAAGTTTAAAAAATTGTAGACATTTTTGTATCTAATATATATTTTGTATTATTGTTGCTTGTTATCTATAATTATGGTTATTTTATCATAGGTTAAAAAAAAGTTTATTGTTGTTGAAAATATACTTGTGGCAAATCAAATCAAAGAGTAATGAATATTTTAAACAATATATCATGCACTTCTATCTTATCTACCATTCTTTCAAATTTTACTATTTTCTTTTAAATTATTTATATCCAGTGATTGTTTCAAATTGGCATTTTAAAAGTTTAAGTGATAATTTGTTTGAAAAAAGCCGGAACTTTGTTTCGTGTTTTTTTTTTCAAACACTGTAATCGAAATCGACTTAGGTTAAATGTGTTAAAATAAAAAAAAATTATTTGTAACAGCTCTTGTCGGATTAGATTTTGTTTACTTTGCTTAAAAATAAAAACTTAATTTAGCGGTCATTAATTTCTATGCATCTTTTGCTTTCTCTACCTATAATCTATTAAGATTTAAGAGTGTATACATGAATTCATTTATAAATCATATCGGAAAGAGAGCGATTTTGCAATAAGTATTTGTTGCCTGGAAACATTTCATCCGTTTATTTTGTCATATATTATACAAAAAAAATAACTTGTACAAAATGGTACGGGATTTTAATTCTTATGAATTGCAAAATTTAAAGAATTTATAAGTTAACATTTTTACGCCTTTTCATTAAAGTGTTTCGCTTTTTTATAAAATAACTATTGCCGTTTTTATCTTAAATTCACTAACCATCCCAGAGGTATGCGTGGTAATAGTAATTTATTTGATTTCAAAATATTTTCTGTTGACTCTTTATGAGCATTAACAAGCGAAATAAAATTTGGCCTTTTGTTAATTATTTTCTTATTAAAATAGTTTAAATGTTTGAACAAATTGATTTTATTTACGTTTGGTTTAAGATTAACCATTAACAATAACATTGGTAATCTGGGTAATTTAGGCAGCTAAAGCTGTTACAAATTAATACGATGAACAAGCAAAGATCGCATGCGAGATTAAATGAAAATACTTTTAATGCAAACGTTTTTATAAAGTTATCAGTTGATCTACGCTTTTTTGTCATTTCTTTTTCAGAAATATTTTTGTTCGTGACATTTTGGCAATTATTTGTGTAGTTTACATGCATACTGTTATATGTTTTGGTTTAAAAGATCTTGATACATTTATAAAAGTTTGCAGATTTGTATTCTGTTTAAACACTTTATAAAAATATTTCATTCAAAAAAAAAAAATTTTTAATTATTTATTGTAGTTATAATCTCAAATAAAAAGTTTTATACAAAATTAGCACAAAAGGTTTTATTAAATAAGCATTTTACAAATTCTACTATAAAAAACCTCTGCATGGTAAATAAAAACAACACAGTGGCTGTGAAAATATTTATAATATTTGTGTTCTTTAATATTTATTGGTATTGAATAAACATAAATTCAATTTAATTAACTTTGTTTAACTTTTTTTCTGTAGAAAAATGCTTACAAAATAATGGGTAGAAAATAATACAATTATATTTTAAATGGCTGAAAGGTATGGCATAGTGCAAACAAATAAAAAACATTCTTATATGGAACCAATTGCACCATGTGAAGAATCTGACAGTGATGAAGATGAAAATGAACGAAGAAAACATATAAGTCTTAAAGGAGGGCACGGATTTTTTTGGTTTTCAAATAAGTTTAGTAACCAATGGGATTTAACTAAAGATAGCTATGATTTGTATACTAATTTTAGTGCTGAAAATCAGTTGGCTGAAAAAGGAAGACAAAAGTTTTTACGAAATAATAATCATAGACACACTTTAAGGCATGTAAGATGTTCATCAAATCCTCCTATAGGATTGGATAATATACATATACGTAACGAATTTGAATATGGTTTTAATACTCAAAGACCAAACGGTAGTAAAGCAAATATGATGGTCAAAACTAGACCTATTTCACTTTATTTATCATCATCTGTAAAACCAAATAACTTTATTTATTCAAATGAGCAAAAGCAATCACAACGCTTTTTAAAAGAAAATCTTTCAGAAAAACCTATTTCTTTTGCTAAAAATGATATTGAGGCGCTTCTAGAACAGGAAGTGTTTATGCTTAGAGCTCAACCTTCAAGTTTAAATATTCATGGATCCAAAGGAAATGCTAACGAGGAAGAGTTAGCAGAAGATTTACGCATTGCAAGGAGAAAAAGATTTTTAAAGCGTCAATTGTCATTTGATTCACATCCACGTCATCGATTAAGCAAAACACTATCACTTGAAAGTGTCTTGGAAAGCAATAGAAGTTTTAAGAGCTTTCCTTATCGTATAAAAGCTTCCCAATCTAATCTCAGTGAAGACTTTTTATTAGATGTCGCTACTAACTTTGTTTGGAATAAAAAACAGTCATCAAAAACTTTAGTGTCAGAAAATTATATAAGAGATGATCTTGATGCTCTTCCTAGTTTTACTACAGACTCCTCTAGAGTTACTTTATTACAAACTAATATTTCAAATTCATTAGGCTCTGTAGAAAAGCAATTATCTTCAAATGTTCATGTTGTTAGTGATTCTGAAGAGAAATTTAAAAATGAGAAAAAGCGTAAGCCTGGTATTCCAAATTTGTTAAGTGCATTTCGGTTACCAAACAAAAACACTTTTAAAAAATTTATTCGTTGGAAACAACATAGCTCTAGTTTGTCTATAAATATACCTCATGACATTCAAAGGCCTGAACACTGTGAGAGTTTACCAACAATAATATCACTTCAAAAGACAGAAGTAGTTAATAGTTGTCATAAGATATCTTCAGATAGTTGTAATGATATAGTTATGAATGATAAATCAAGTTCAGTTTACTCACTCGCCAGGGTTGATGAAGGTGAAAATTTTAATTTTTTGTAGTTTATTGTGAAATATAAGGATTCAATTTTATATATTTTTATTACAATTATTACCTTTCGCTACAACAGTTATGAAAAAAAAGCTGTATATTTGTGTGTGTGTTTATATATATATATATATATATATATATATATATATATATATATATATATATATATATATATATATATATATATATATGTATGTATATATTTTATATATATATATATATATATATATATATATATGTATATATATATATATATATGTATATATATATATATATATATATATATATATATATATATATATATGTATATATATATTTTATATATATATATATATATGTATATATATATGTATATATATATGTATATATATATATGTATATATATATATATATATATATATATATATGTATATATATATATGTATATATATATATATATATATGTATATGTATATATATATGTATATATATATATATATATATATATGTATATGTATATGTATATGTATATGTATATATATATATATATATATTTATATATATATATATATATATATATATATATATATATATATATATATATATATATATATATATATATATATATATATATACAGGGCTCAAACTAACGCAAAAAAGTAATCGTGAAAATGTTAGCATTTTTTTCAATGAATATTCCCTGCTGCAGCTTTGTAGTTAGGGGATTGCATTAGTACAAAGTAGTATCTTTTGCACATTTGTTTGTAATTGCAATTTTTTAAACATTTATTATCTCTTATTTTTAAATAAATATCTCATACTATTCTTGCTTGGCAGGTTATAAATAGCTTAAGTTACTGTTATAATTTACAGCTTAAGCTGCTGTTATGTACAAGTGACATGTTTAATATTATTATGATATTATCTTTAGTAATTGTTTTTACTTAACATGATATTTTAAAAAGTAAAAATGCAAATATTATAATATTTAAACCACTTTGAACATTTATAAAAATCTATTTAATACCCTGTTCATGCTGACGATTATACATCATTTATTTAAA
>NC_088921.1:36195000-36260000 GCF_038396675.1 Hydra vulgaris
TATATATATATATTTAATATTTAATTGTATATGTATTTATATAATTAACTATCAAAAAGTATATAAATGATTTTCACAATCTACAGATAAAGAGAGCTTTGAATTTGGGTTGGAGCGTAAATCTTGCAGCAGTTGTAGCATCTCTAAGAACAATTACGCTGTAAAAAGACATGAAAATATTTTAGAGAGGCGCATGAGTGATACAGCACTTTCTTGTGCAGAAAGACAAGGTTAGAAGTTTAACTTCAATTTTAGTTAAAAAATAGTCATACATTTTTTAAATATAAAAATTGTATGCGTTTTTTAAATGTAAATTTTGTTAATGACGGACCCAATTTGACTCAAAAACCTTTTAAGGGTTGTGGGGTTTTTTTTTTTTTTTATAACCCACACAACTCTTTAACTATAATATAGAAGCCTTGAAAAACAATCTTACTGTGCAGAAAAACAAAACAACATTTTGCACTGCTGTATAGTCTTTTTTATTGCATCTCTAAACACTTATTTAACTAAATTTTTAAATAAAATATTTACAATTGTAAACATTTTTTGTTAAGTTTAACAACTTGAAGGGAAAAAATGGTAGTAAATGGACCTGGTATAGAAGTTTTTATGGATTTAGGACTTTTTGATATGTGTGTCTATTTACATGTATTTATATTTATACCTATCTGTGTTTGTGTGTGTGTGTGTGTGTATATATATATATATATATATATATATATATATATATATATATATATATATATATATATATATATATATATATATATATATATATATATATATATATATATATATAAAGCAATTTTCTGTAAGCAGTAAGCGATTTCAGTTAAGTGACTTTTTATCATTTTTTAACTTTTAAATTATTCAACTAGCGGTAAGATAAAATAAGTAATTAATTTAAAAAAAAGCCACATTAACTTTTGAATGATGTTTATGTAAAAATATTTGTTACTAAAGTTTGAATGACAATTATGTTTGATATAAGTGCTATTTATTAATGAAAAAAACTCAAATAAAGTTAAAAGTTTATTTTTGTTTTTATTTTATTGTAATGATTGATTTTTTGAGCTTGAAGCAAAGATCATAAAAACATAGTTTAGTTCTGATAAAAAATGATTGAATTTTTAAAAAATTTAAATTGTATATTTTTAATAAAATTTAAAAATATATAATTAAATTTTGATTTAAAAAATATATTGAAATTAAAGTTAATCCTTGGGTTTAACTTAACTGTCAAGTTTATTTAAAAATATTACTAAATATTATTCAATATTGAAATTTTATTTGTTCTTAAAAAAAAATTAGCTCATTTTTATTGCAATTGTTTTTTTCGGTTTTCCTTTCTTAATATTTTTTTTTTACTCAAACTAAATTTTAGATAAAACAGCTGCATCAAAAATTCGCACAAAGATAAACTCTATTTTTTTATAACACAAATTAAATTGCAGAGATTATTATTTTAATAAAAGATATATACAGCGATATGAATAGTAAAATAATAAACTATTAATAAATAGTAAATAAATTAATGTAATTTTTTTTAAATAAAAAATCATTTGTAGTTGCAAAGCTGCAATTAAAAATTTTAGAAATAATCATTTTAAACATTCAATTTAAAAACAAAACAAAGTTTTAACATATTTTAATTCATTTATGCAAATGTCGAGAAAAGAAAGAAATTTGCTAATATCAAACATTTTTTTAAATGCAACATTAAATTTAATTATTTATTATTAAAAAAAAAATAAACTTTCCTTATAGTAATAATAAAAAAATCGTTAAATAACATTAAACTTGTTTTGTGGTAATTAATATTATTGCAGTAATTTAAAAAAGTTAATGTCTTTAAAAAATGAAAAAATAAAGAGAATTTTATATGTCGTCAAATATCGTGTGAATTTTATTTGACGTCAAAGCATTTTTATTTTAAACAAGGCCTGATATATATATATATATATATATATATATATATATATATATATATATATATATATATATATATATATATATATATATATATATATATATATATATCAGGCCTTGTTTATATATATATATATATATATATGTATATATATATATATATAAATATATATATATATATATTTGTTTATATATATATATGTGTATATATTTATACATTTATTGCACCATGAAAAAATTCTTTAGTCAAAGTCAAAAACTGTGCCTGTTTATTATGCAATGACTTAAATTTTTTTGACTTTACATTTTTCATTTTAGTTACAATGATAATTAAACTTTTGAGAGAAAAAAAAAACTTTTGCAAGAACTCTAAATTGCTCCTGTAAACTGTTTAAGGCGAGTGTAGGCAAGAGCGAGAGCTAAAGCTCTCGCTTCCTGCCGATGCCTGTTTGTATATATATATACACACACAGGCATCGGCATGAAGAATAAAACGCTTTTATATTAAATAAACTCATCAGAAAAGATTTTACTGATGAGTCTTTATTGATATATCATCAATAAAGACTTATCAGAAAAATCTTTTCTGATGAATCTTTGTTGATGAAACACAGTGTAAAATGAAAAAAAAAATTTTGTCAAGTGATTTTCTACTAGTATATAATTGCTCTGTTCTTTTTAAAACATTGAGTACTCTTTTTTTTAGAATACATTTTAAAGTTGTTTAAATATATATTTATATTTATATGTATGTATGTGTATATATATATATATATATATATATATATATATATATATATATATATATATATATATATATATATATATATATATATATATATATATATATATATAAAAAGTCTTCTCAGGAGATGCATGCTTATATGACCGCACATATAATATTTTGTTATAACAATTTTGCCATGGCTCCTTATAGTTTTAATTTAGCCCATTTAATGTGCTAAATAAAAAAATGCAAACTAAAACTAAAATTAAAAATAAACAGACTATAATCTGTAAAGAGAAATAAAATGAAAAATAAAAAACTGAACTAAAAAAATAAAAATCTTTAAGAATGATAAAATGAATAAAAAATAAAACCGAAAAAATAAAAGGATAAAATTAATGTTTTTTTATTTTAAGTTAAAAGTGTTTCACTACAAAGAATTTAGAAAAAATAAAAGTTACAAAGATATTTAATCCAAGCTTAATTACATAGAAACTTAATTAAAAATTTGAAATTTTGCTCTAATAAAAAAAAATATAAAACATTAAAAATTAAAAATTATCTGTTGGTAGGATTTAAACTCTCATCCAATGTGATATAACAGTCACGCGTCAGAAATGTCTCTATTAATCAACCTAAGTGCTACATCAATGTGGTGATTTAAGAAAATTAATTAGTTTTAAAATACTGAATAAAACACTTTTATATTAAATTAAGTTTGAGCTGTTAATTGAGACACTTTTAAACTAAAAAATATATTAGTTTTATGCTTTTATTTATTCTGGTTTATCCTTTATTTATTTTATCAATTATTAAGTTTGTTTGTCTTTTCAGTTTATGGTTTGTTTATTTTTATCTTTCACATAAAATTAGTTTGGTTTTTTCAGTTTTTTCAGCATTTTTTAAAAACACACTATTTATCAATATAATGCAAAAAGTATGTGGCTAATTATTCAGCATCTCCTGAGAAGGCTTCATATATATATTTATGTATACAGGCCTCAGCAGGAGTAAATGAGTGCTCAAGCGACTTGTTTGATATTTAGAAAAAAAAGCTCATATATCAAATGATATCAATAACTTTGTTTGATTATATCTTTGATAGCCTGATTTGCAGCAAAGTGCTGCTACATTGACTGAGGGTTTGGGATGAGGCAGCAATCTGTTTTTTAATTATTCTTCATTTTTTCTTCTTTTTCTGAAAAATTAAAGCGCAGATTTTTACGTAAAGAGCACAAAAATGATATTAGGAAATTTCGATCTATCATATGAATTGGACATAGTGTATATATATGTATATATTTATGTGTGTGTGTGTGTGTATATATATATATATATATATATATATATATATATATATATATATATATATATATATATATATATATATATATATATATATATATATATATATATATATATATATATATATATATATATATATATATATATATAGTGAAAACTAAATAATTATTAATATATATTTCAATTACATTACTAAAAGTTTCACGCAATAGCGATCATCAGATATAATGCTATTGCATGAAACTTTCAGGAATGTAATTGAAATATATATTAATAATTATTTAGTTTTCACTATATTTGCTCTGCTAATTATATATCACGCTGTATTGAGCACTCTTACTGGAAATATTAACACAATTCCTATATATATATATATATATATATATATATATATATACACATGTATATATATATACATATATATACATATATATATATATATATATATATATATATATATATATATATATATATATATATATGTATATGTATATACATGTATATACATACATATATATATACATATATATATACATATACATATATCTACATATACATATATATATACATATATATATATATATATATATATATATATATATATATATATATATATATATATATATATATATATATATATATATATACAGGTAATTCTCCTAGAAGAAAATTTGTTAAAAGGATACTTTCACCAGTTGTATGTGGTCTTCAGTTTCCTGATAGATATGAGGTTTTGGACTATTCTAACTCCAGTCTTACTAGCTGTGATTCTTTATCTATTGCGTCCGAAGGAGATGTAAACAATTTGTTGTTTGAGTTTGGATCCCAAGAACTGGCAGATGAGATAACTCTAATAGATAAAGAACTTTTGATTAGAATTCCTTGGCAAGAACTTGCTAACTGCAGTTGGATGACACAAGAAAAGGTTAGTTAAAACTAAATTTTGAAATAAATATTGTATAATCTAGTTTTAGTATAACTTATTGATCGTGTGCGTTTAATAAATGTTTTGTTTTTAAATTTTTTAACAAAGATTGTTGGCTAATTACCTTAATCTTAAGTAATTTTCAAAGGTATTTTTTTTTTACAAAATTGTAAACAATTTTATTTTGGTTCATGCATCATTGCTTTCCTTTTTTTTTTATTCTGCAATTGTTAATGGTCTAACTCAATGATTCCTATATTAAATTTTTTATTAACTGTCAAAAACTAATTTTTTTTATTGAAAATACCAACTACACAAAAAAAATTCACAGTTATATGAATATATTTTTGAACTCATTTATTTTTAATTTATACTACTAAATTGGTAAAAAAATTCTCTTTATTTGAACCAAAGTATCAATCTGAAATATGCACAATATTGCGTATGCCTCAGAAGGTTTGAGTCGTATCTATGTAAAAACATTGATTAAGCAAGGTACCCTTGTTTAGATACCTTGTAATTTTTTGTCAACTCATTTTTATTTATCTAGTTAAACTGTTGACATTTAATATTGGTTTATGTTTTGGCCATTGTTGATTACTGTAATATTATGTGATTTTTGTGTATTTTACTTTCAAATTTTAGTTTTTTTTGGCTCCAAACACAATGAAGATGGTGCAGTTTTTTAATCGTATTGCAATGATGGTAGCTACAAGTATTTTGTCTGAAGAAACTGCATATAGAAGAGCCAAAGTTATACGCAAAGCTATTAAGGTATATCTATTGCAGTTGTTTTTGAATTACTTAATTATATAAATTAATAATTTCAAAAGTATTTTAATTTATAATATTTTGTTATAAATTACAATGAATTGACTCGTTTAAAACTTTGTAGAAACTTGCTTATAAACTAGCAGTTAAGTAAACAATTAAATTTTAATTGTTAAGTAGTTAGCTATATAATAGTTACGCAGTAACCCAAAAGTAAAAAAATGGTAAAGGGTTTAAGAATTATTTTTTTTTGCTTGTTTCAAATTGATACTACTACTTGTCAAGTGCAATTTAAGTACAATAGGAGACAACTGTCTTATAGTTGATATAAACTCAAATCTTACAGTTTAACAGGAGGGGAAAGGGGGATTTGAATATAATGCTACACTTATAATATACTTTCGACATTTATTCGAAAATAAAATCATTATTTGAAAAATTATATTAAAAGTATGGTTACATTTTCTTTATATCTACTTATCTTTATAGCTATCTTGTCGCTGTCGTTACATGAAAAACTACAACTCTTTAAAAGCAGTTTTAAGTGGAATGCAGTGTACTCCTATATTTAGGCTGAAAGCAACGTGGAAGCAAGTTCCATCAAAGTACAGAAGGTACACATTTCAATTGAATTGTTTTGCCTCCATTTGAATATTTTAATCTTTTTAATTTGTTTTTAGATGTAGCAAATTTCTTAAATTAAAATTTGATTTTAAAACAACTCTATATTGAACTTTATTTTAATTTTGAAGTTGTGATGGTATCATGATAACAATACTGCAAGGAGAGTAGCAGCATTAAATTGAATTTTATTGTAACCTTTTTTTTTTCTTTTTTCTAGTGTTTTTAGTAATACTTTTTGTTGGCTTTCATTGTACTCATTTTCATTTAACACTTAAATTAGAAATCATTGCATATAGGGTAAAACCCTATATCCTTGGTAATCTTTATTGCGCTTTAAATTCTGGGTTCATGATTTGAGTGAGGTTTAATTTAGTATTTGTAATTTTTTTCTGTAAACTTTTAACTTTGATGTTATTTATTTTTGTTACATCAGAAAAGTAAAATAATTCAATTGAAAGGTCCATGAAGCTCTTGAATTACAGAGGCATCAAAAATTCCTTTTAAATTGTAAAGTAATTCTTGATAATCGGCAGTTTCTAAAAGCTAAATTTTAAACTCCATTTTTTACATTTTTGTGTAAAAAAGTGACATCATTTAACGTCAAACTGTTTATTTGATGCATAAAGTTTGTATAATTTTACAAGCTGATGATGCTACTGATAAAAATCCATCAAAAATTTCTTATCATATTTAAGAATTCTTATAATTTTATGTCTTTTTATTGATTTTGCATTCACAATGTACACAATCTTAACATTCAAGCTAAATATATATAATATAAATATATATATATATATATATATATATATATATATATATATATATATATATATATATATATATATATATATATATATATATATATATATATATATATTAGGGTGCATCCAACGCCCCATACATTCAAAAATTAATCTGTCCTTATTTTTAAAACTTTCTATTGGTTCTCACAAGACATTCTGTTAAATTTTTTCAAAATTGAATGAGATTTATGGGGGCCTCCTCAAGTGTGAAACTTGCAATGAGACCCTAAACAGAAGGAAAAAAAGTTTTTCAAATCTATGTCATGTTGGGTCTCAAAAGAAGCGAAATTTTATAAACATTTCAAAAAAAAATTTTTTTCAAAAGAATTATTATTTCTTGTTTTATTGCATAAAAATTATTTTTTTAACAAAAAATTAAAAAAAAAAAACTTTTTTTCATGTTTTTTGTCAAAAAAAATTTTTATGTTTTTTTAATAAAAAATGATGATTATTTTTTAAATTTTTATAAAGTTTCATTTCTTTTGAGACCCAACATGACGTACATTTGAAAAACTTTTTTTTCTTCTGTTTAGGGTCTCATTGCAAGTTTCAGACTTGAGGTGGCCCCCTAAATCTCATTCAATTTTGAAAAAATTTAACAGAGTGTTTTGTAAGAACCAATAAAAAGTTTTAAGAATAGGGACAAATCAATTTTTTAAAGTTTGAGGCGTTGGGAGCACCCTAATATATATATATATATATATATATATATATATATATATATATATATATATATATATATATATATATATATATATATTTTTTGTTGTTGTTGTTGTTGTTGTTGTATTTCACCTCTCCAAAGCCAAGAAGGCCACTACAGATGAGGAGGCTACTTGTGGTTAAAACCCTCTCCCAACTCTATAACTCCGAAACACGAACCTTGACGAACAAGGCCGCTGCGCGAAGAAACAAGTTGAGCGCTGTACTACCAGGGACGTGGTAGTACAGCGCTCAACTTGTTTTATGAAGCAAGCGCTCTACCACTCGCTTATGAAGCAAGCGCTCTACCACTACACCACTACCGCATATATATATACCCTAATATATATATATATATATATATATACATATATTAGGGTGCTCCCAACGCCCCAAAAAAAAAATCTTAGTTAAGTACAATAATTATATATTATTAAAATATAAAATATTATATTTTATTAAAATAATATATTTAATTTTTTATTTTTTTTATGAATATTAGTAAAATTAAAACTTTAATCATTTATAAAAAAAAGGATTTTCACTCCAGTAAAATAAAAGTATTCTAAATAAGTTAAGCCAAAAAATTAACAGCTATAGCTTATGTCATATATAATACTTGCTTAACGTAAACAATAAAACAATTTAAACCGCTTTTTAAAAATTTAAAGGATTTTATAAAATTGCAGTTCATGCATTTTCCAAATAACATTCTGGTAAATCTTGTTTTTCCAAAACTCTGCATAAGAATATGCAAGGGAGTTGCTGCTATATCAGTTGAGGGTTTGGGTTGGGACAACAATAAATTTTTTGTTATTCTTAGTTTTTGCCAAATAGTTGCATGGATCGGGACGACTGAATAAGCGCAAATTTCATAAGTGTGACCTGGCATAAGCGCTAATTGCGTAAATGGTACAAGTGTCAACTGGCATAAGTGTGCTTGAAGAATTTGTTAACATTAGTATAAGTGCGACCTGGTATAAGTGCGAAATGCCAATTCTCTCTTATGTTATTATTTGCAATTTTATTCGGGGCACTTATGCCAGTTTTTGTAACTGCTTCACACATACCAGTTCGCGCTTATGCCAATTTGCACTTATTCAACCTCCCGCATGGATTTAGGTGCAAATAAAGTGGTAAATTTATATCAACATGCTCTATAGTATATATATGTGTGTGTCTTCTTGCTCCTTAAAAAACCAAAACCTCCTTAAATAACCTTTAAAAAATTGAAAGTTTTAAGGTTATTTAAAATCTCAATCTTTTTAATGTCAAAGGACGAAAAGTCCTTAAATAGCCTTAAAAAGTTTCTCAAAATCAGCTTTCAGAAAACAGCTGTTTTCTGTTTTTCATTTTAAAAAAACAGCTGTTAGAACTGTTTCTGTTTTTCATTGAAATTACAACAAAATAGTTCAATTTCTAGCATTATTTTTTATTATAGTAAAATTTAAGGAACATGAGTTAATTTAGAGATTCGTCCATAGGTGTGTTTGAATCTTTTTGCAAAAGTTTGTTAAAATTTAAAAAAAATGCGCCTAACGTCTGTTGATGTTGGTTTTATTGTAAGGAGAGCCTCATACATTTTTTTCAAATTTTCTGTTTTTTTTTTTTTTTTTGCTGTGTTCCAAAAAACCAAAAATTTCTGTTTTAGTCATTTAACTTTTAAATTGTCTCAAATAGTCAAAGCTTCGTTTTAATCAATTTGATCAATCATTTTGGGGATAGAATATCAACATGTTAAACGTCAAGGTGCAATTTTTTTTTCAGCTTCAAATGCTTAAGTTACTTTTAACTAAAATATTTGGTTTCTAACAGTCAAATTTTGTGCATTTTTCAAAACATAATGAAAATCAATTTCTAAATAAATCTGCTTGCACAACCTCCATGTCATTATTTTCGAAATTGTCAACCTGATCTTCATCATCAAATCTTAAACGAATTCGGGCATACAAAATGTCAATTACTCCCAAGTAAATGTTATGATTAATACAATACTGGTAGATAATCAATTTTTAATTTTCTTAGAAACTTTTTGTTGATTGGTGCACCATCTTGTGTTGATCCTATCAAATTTTTTTCAAATTCATATGAAAAACTCTTTTAGTGATTTGATACTTTTTCAATCATTGCTTCAGCATCGCACAAAGATGCAAACTAATCCCAATTTGTATGTTTTGTTTTCTTCACTACAATGCAGATTTATTCCAAAAAAACGACGATGAACAGTTATATACTCGTCAACACTAGCATACTAGAATACTGAATTTCTATTCTTTCTTCATATAAATATTTTTAAGACCATATTAAGTTCGAAAATCAAACTGTTGTTTTTAATTTAAATTTTTTTTTTTTTTAATTTGAAATAAAAATTAAAAATAGGAAGCAGGTAGCAAAAGAAAAAAAACAGTTTCTTGTTTTCCAATTTGGCTAAAAATACAGCTGTTTTCCAATTTTTCTCAAGAGCTGTTACAAACCTTATTAAAAAGGTTGGAAGTTTAACTGTCATTTTTAATTTCTTATTTTCTTTTATTTTTTTTACATTTTACTGATTTTTCAAATTTATATCTGGATTGATGCAAAATAGTAACTTAATATTCTTTTCTTTTTATGTTAACTTATGGTAAGTTAATATGAAAATACGGATTGTATTAAAGAGTCACTGAAAATTCAAATAAACAGATACAAATAATTATTGGTTTGTATTTTTTTTGGAGAATAATGCAGGTATTGTAATTTTAACTAGCCACGTTTAACTATTTAAATATCTCTGGAAAGACAAAAATGTAAAAGTTTGGCTTTTTTTTTCAATGATATTTAAGTAACGCGGCACATGAATAAAACGGAGTTTTAAAATAAACCGGATAATAAAACGGATAGTTTTAAAAAAAGTTAACATTGAATAAAAAAACCATAGGTTGGAACATAAATAGAAACTACAATGAAGATACAAATTATATATATACAAAATAAAATTCTTTCAAGAATAATGTAAAAATCTATGTACATTATATATAGAAGATAACAAATATTGTTTTGGACGTTTTGTTATTTATTAAATAAAACTTTTTTATTTTAATAAAAAAAAATTTTTTTAATAAAATGTATGTATAAAATGTGTGTTTGCATACATAATAACTTTTTTTTCTTATCAAGTTTGCTTAATATTTAGAATGTTTCGTGAATTATCAGAGCTTATGTCAGAAAATAATAATTTCAGTTTGTATCAACAAGAACTTTCCACTTCTCTTCAGAATCCTCCAATTATTCCTTTTCTTGGAAACTTTCTTACTACTGTTGCTCACACTCATACATACATGGCTGTACAGACAAAATACAAAAACCAAACTTCAAGTGTTGCTCAAAATGCTTCACATGGTAGTTCAACTAGTGAATCACCTGAATTTCGTTTTTCTAATGAAGCGCCTGATTTAAGACAAAAGAGAACGAATTCATCAAATAAAAATCATTCTCGAAGCGATTCAGATGATAGTGGAGTAGTGTTATGTCGTCTAAGTCATGCATTAGATGGATTTGATATTAGCCCAAGAGAAAGTTGCCTAAGTTCTCCCGATGACGATGAAAATCGCTTGATGGAAGATATTTTTACAAAGCCTAATTCTGTTAAACATTTAACCCCAACACAAAAGCGAAAAAGTGCATCACATGATCTTATTTTTAATTCTACCGACATTAAACTATTCCATAAAAGTTATAGTGTAGATAATAGTTCTAGTAATAAGAAATTTTATGCAAATTTGAATAATATAATAAACAAAAGACCTATAGAACCACCTATTCGAGATCCGTTTTATGATTGCGAACTGATGTTTTGGAAATTTCAGATATCAGCAGTGCAGTACAAACTTGTTGTTCGACCATATATTCAAAGATTTTTAGTCAATTGTCCCTTTAATACTGAAGAAGAAAATTATAAACTCTCTTTGCTAAGAGAGCCTCCGTGTACAAAGTTTTAAATCTGTTTATTTAAACATCGCTAGAATAGAAATTATCTGGCTTATGTAAAAAGTCTTTCTGCGAATATATATTTTTCAGTATCATTAATTTTATTTGATACTGAAAAATGCTTATCAGAACCGTACATTTTTAGTTTAACTTCAATCCAGAAAAAAAGAAAATTTTTCTGTTTTATTTTTATTTGATTTTAAATCTTCAAGTTTTTACTCAGATTTATCTTTTGTGTAGGAAAAAATCTTTTTTTTACTATTTAAACTTAGGTTATATAATATTTAATACTGTTTTAATAATTATGTATATAGTGAAAAATATAGAGTAAAGCATATTTAAAGAAAAAAAATGAAGGAGTTGTATAAATTATTTTTTTATATTTAAAAACTCTGTTTTAACAAATCAACAGTTTCATGATGAATTTGAAGCAGTAGGTCTGGCTAATAATTAAAACAGTAATAAGTGGGCCACTATGAGAAACTAGTGATATTTGTGGATTCCTATGGCATAGGAATACCCAAGAACCAAAAACTTTTTGGTATTTTTCCAAGTGCGACATTTCACATTCTCTAAAACCGCACACAAAGATAAATACTTCCAGATAATCAGGAAAAGTGGTTGAAAATGTTTAGTAAAGCAACAAAAAAGCTTCCATTTTACGTTAGTTTAAGTTATTAGCCAACTTTCTTTTCTAAAAGACAAAGCTGTTCACTTTCAGACTAAAAAAACGCATATTATTTTTGAAACTACTCATACCGAAGTGAAGTGTTTCTCTGTATTAAAAACCTGGAGTTCAATGAGATTCCGGGTAGTTCAAAAGCTTCCTTGAAGCATAACAAAGTTCTTTATGCACATGTGAATTTCTAAAGAACGACTTTTGATGCAAAACAGATGGAGTAGGTTCTGCGCGTTGTCGTTGAATTAAAGAGCAAAAAAAATTGTATTAGAATCTTTCACCGATGCGTGCTAGTGAAATATGCTCACGTTTTATGCATTAAAAAAAAGGTGGAAATTTATTGTTTTTAAAGTATTTTCGTAGTTGTATCCTGAGCAAATTTAAAGCATGTGCTGTTGGAATTACAAAAGTATGAGCTCCTTGGTTTTGTTTGACAATTAATGATCTGGATCAATGTACTAGGATTTGGAAAACCCGTCTATAATAATTTTGGAAGAAAAAAACTTTGCCAGCAAACGTAAAAATGCTATTTTTTAGCTTCACATTAATTGTTTTACTGACTGATCAATGACTATCAATCAAAATGACTATTTTTTAAGTCGTAGAAAAAAATTCTCAAACCAATGCTTCTTTTTGTTTAACACAATTGAAACCCATATTGAATGTCCATGTGAATTGGAGGCCAAAAAAAAGAAATCCAAGTTACATGGTAAAGTGGTGAAAAAGCAGTTTTTATAATTTTCCAGTACCCCGTATTTTATAAGGCTTCCATCAACTGTAAAAATGTCTACTGGTTACTTAGTTCCAAATTTAACAAAAGGTTCAAAAATGAAAATCTATTTCGTGTGCAAGGACAGTTGAGTGCAAATGTTTGCGTGACCTAACTATAATATAACTTGACCTTGAATAGCCTGCAGCTATGGCTTTCCGATATTGTTTCTTTGAATGATAATCACTGATGGTGGAATCAATTCATGCCTGGCGGCTTTAACAAAGTAATGATCTGAAAGACCTACTTGGTAATCTAACTGCATCAAAAAAGAGATTGTTTGGTTGGTGCATTGTATGCGCCTTCGTATAAAGTTGGTTTGTTTGATGTGTCCAAATTATTCTCACTTAAATCTATTTCGTTTTGACAAATTTGTTTTGACTTTATAAAGCTTATGAATATTACTTTCTTCATAAGCTTTATAAAGAAGGACACATTAATACAGGGGCAATTCAAAGCAGCCGTGGCGCAGTGGTAGCGCACTTGCCTCATAAACAAAGGATCTGTGGTTCAAACTCCACCTCTGGGTAAGTTTTGCGACATCGGTTTGGAAGGAGGCGTGATCTTCCAATTAAATTCTCATCCGCGGTGCTCTGTGATAAGACCGTAAGGATTTCTTGGAGCACCTAAAAAAAGTTAAAAAAAAAAATTCTCCAGGTGTGAGTGTGTGGAGGGGAGGATGGGTCTCACAGCTTCCACGCACCCCCCTCAAAAATAGTTGATTTTTAAAATTCAAGAAGTAGATGAAGATGAGGAAAGAAGAAGGCTTGAAATTTCTGGTTAAATGCTCCCTCTCGGTACGATGTAATAATCATGAAAGAGTTTAATAGCTTAAAAAAAAAGTCAATATTACAATAAATAATCATTATTAAAATAAGTAGTCAATATTTAAAAAAATAAGAGTAAAGTAAATCATATCACCGCATCACGCTCTAAAAATAACTAATAAAAACAGTTATATATAACAGATGTAAAAAAAAAAAATGCAGCAGATTTAGTATAAGAATTTTTTTTTAAATTGTATCAATAAAAAAAATAACAACTTAAAAATCATTAATAACAAAACATCAAAGAGAAAATCGAAATGATGGCAACATACAATTATCCGACCGACTAGGCAAATAGAAAACACTAATTTAAAAAAAAAAACGCTTACTGTTGCAAAAAAAAATGCATAAACTGTTCATTTTAGCAAATTGATATAATTTAATGACTCACTAAAAAAAAATCATTGTTTATCACTTCAGTTTTGGAACTAACGCACTCAGTGTTCTTAGTGCTATTTTGGTTGTAAAAAAAAATGCTCATTTATTGATTTTGAAACGTTATTTGCCCCAATCTCCAAAAAGATTCAGTTATGCGCGGTTCAATATGAAAGAAAAGAAAATCGAAATGGACGGTAAGTTGTGTTGTGAGTTAATTATGCTATTATGATATTCGAGTAAACGCTGTAAAAAAGCTTTTTTTTTTCGCCCCGAATCATAACAGTAAAAGATTTTTATTTCGTAAATATTCGTAAATTTGTAGTAAATTATAAAAATAATATAAATTTTTTAACCTTAAACTATAAATAAATAATCATTAAAAGCTGGGCAATAAACTAAAATAGACTTGATTGTTGTTATAACCGTCAATATTTTAATGATAGAATGTCTATTAAAATTTAGTATAAGTTGATTCTACATAAAAGTCATTAATATTTTTGTTATCATTGTTCGGTTTTATTGCAATTAAGTGGAAAATTTTTAAATGAAAATTTTTGTAGAACTACACACTTGGCATGAAGTTCCTGCCATCTCTTATTACTTTCATGTATTTAAAGAATCATTTGACTTAATTGATTTTGAAATCGAGGTAAGGAATCTTTTCACTAAAGTAAATTTTAGTTAAGTTAGTAAAAGTTAGACTAATTTTGAACCATGTAATATATTGTTGTGTAATATGTAATATTGTTATGTATACATGTATACATTGTTATGTATACATGTTATGTAGACATGCATACAATTGTTATGTATACATGTAACCATGTAAAATGTTATTAATTATTATAATATATTTTCTTTGAGCTTAGCCAGCATGTTGCTAATTTCAATATGTATCAATAGTCTCTATTAGATAATTATTTTATTTTTGTTATTTACAAATCACAAAATAAGTAATTGTCAATTGTTAAAAATTTGAATAAAATTTGATTTACTTTAATGCTGTTATATTGTTATGTTCTATATTTCTAAGTGATTAAAATAGTTTATGAACTATCATTTTTGTGAAACATTTTTAAATTGTTACTTTTACTACTACTACTACTACTACCACTACTACTACTACTACTACTACTACTACTACTACTACTACTACTACTACTACTACTACTACTACTACTAATACTAATACTAATACTAATACTACTACTACTACTACTACTACTACTACTACTACTACTATTACTTCTACTACTACTACTACTACTACTACTACTACTACTACTACTACTATTACTACTACTACTACTACTACTACTACTACTTACTACTTACTACTTACTACTACTACTTACTACTTACTACTTTCTACTTATAACTTATTACTTCTAGTTACTACTTACTAGTTACTATTTGCTACTTAATACTTATTACTTACTACTTATTACTTATACTTTCTTACTACTTACTTAATACTTAGATACCTATTACTACTACTACTTCTACTACTACTACTACTACTACTACTACTACTACTACTACTACTACTACTACTACTACTACTACTACTACTACTACTAATATGGGGACTATTACTACTGCTACTACTACTACTACTACTACTACTACTACTACTACTACTATTACTACTACTACTACTACTACTACTACTATTACTACTACTACTACTACTACTACTACTACTACTACTACTACTACTACTACTACTACTACTACTACTACTAATACTACTATGGCAACTACTACTGCTGGTTTTCTTTGAGAAAAAATTAAAAAGTTTTTTTTTAATTTATTGCCTCTTAATGGTTTTGAATGGGCTTAAAAGAAAATGTTTTTAATTTTTCATACCAAGTTCAAGTTATTTTTAAATAGCAACAAAGCATAGCTATAGAAAATATAAAATTTTGTTAGGCTTTTTGAAAAGATTTAATAAAAAATATATAAAATCAACCCTCATTAAGTAAAATGAGGTCAGCAAATTATTGCTGACCTCAGTCATTTATAGGTTGGCAAAAAAAGTTGATACAAAGGCCATAAAGCATAGAAATGAGGTCAGCAATTTTTTGCTGACCTCAAACACTTTAAGGTCAACATTGCGCAATGCCGACCTTGGGCTATTTTAATTGTGGTTAGAATCCTCTCAACTCTTTAACTCCAAAACACAAACCTTGATGAATAAGGTTGATGTATGGAGAAACAAATTGAGCACAATACTACCAAGGGTGTTAAGGGGATTGAACTGGGAATCTCTCGCTTATTAGGCAAGCGCTCTATCACTATACCACTACTGTATAAAATTTTGTATTTAATGCAATTTTTGAAAAGATTTAGTTTAAAAAAAATATGTAATAAAAAAATAAAACAAGAATCTGAAAATAAAAATTAAAAAAAACAACAACAGTTTAAAAAGAATTTTTTAATTAACAACAAAAAATAATAATAAATAAGAACTTTTCTTAAGTATATTAAAAGCAACCATTGATTTTACAGTGTAAAAAAACTAAGGATTAACAAGAATTTGAAAAAAAGATATAGCTTATGTCTTATGCCTTTTAAAAATATTTCTCTTTAATGTTATGACATTTCAGTATTTGTATAATACAATCTGTTTGTTTGTAAATTTATTTTTTAAAACTCAAAAAATTTTATATTTATTTTAGGAGGTTAAAACAGCAATTTTGATCATTTTCGGCAGTCGTTGACTGCCGAAAATGATCAAAATAAGCAATTGCTTTTACTCAGTAATTGATCAGCTTTACGTGAATAAAAACTAAGGAGTTTTGCTTAATTTTTTATTCACGTAAAGTTAAGCAATTTACTCAGTAATTGTTCAGCTTTACGTGAATAAAAATTTAGTAAAAAAATAATAATAAAAAGTAAATTTTAATAATACAAAAAATTATGGGCCCTTTTGATTGATCAGGCTCAGGGAAAATGTATTTTCTTCTCACTGGCCCTGGTTACAGTATGACAAAGTACAGTAAAATAGTTCCAAGTCTGCTTTATGGTTAGGTTTTAATGTCTGCTTCTAATTAATTTAAAATTGTTTAAGAATAAAAATTTTAAGCACAGTTATAAAGGAATCAGACAATACCAAACTAACTGCTGACCTAAAAGTATTTGAGGCTAGTAAAGAATCGTCGACTTCATTTCTATGTTATATGGTAATCCATTTGTGTCAAATTTTTTTGCCAACCTCCAACAGTTTAAGATCGACAAGTTGTTGCTGACCTCATTTTTCTAATTCCAAGAGCTGTATATATATCAAGGATGTAGAGTCCTAAAAGGACTCCAGCTTTTTATCTCTGTTTTTTCTTGGTCTCTGCTGTTCAGAAGATCTAAATATGTTGGTAGACATGATCTGCAATGATAAAAAAATACATGAGGTTTAATGACTTGGAACATATTATTTTTTAGCCTAGAGTCCTGGAGTCATTGCTACCATTATACTTAAGAACTCCAGGTTTAAAAATTGATTGTTTCTCTAATCTAAAAGTCTTATCTTTTGAATATTTGATTAAAAAAAAATTAAGCGCATAAAAGTGCACTTTAATAATATTTTTTAGTTAATTTATACTTGATAAATTTTTGAAGTTATTTTTTTACATGACTAATTGTCATTATTAGTTATTTGTTAAGTTTTTAAGTAAAGTTTTTTATTTAAGTTGGCACATTAAAACACAAACATAATTGCATATACCACGTTATGTAAATAAACTTTCATATGTATATATGTATGCATGTATGTAATTTTTGTTATTCAGTATACAGTTAAAACAGAATAAAATTGAAATATTTGTTTTATAGTCATTGTTTCCTTTTTGTTTTTTGTTTTCTTTTGTTTGTATAAGTGCTTTATAAAATAAACTTTTATCCATTTTGTCACACAAAATTATGAATTGCATTCAAATTCCTTTTTGACTCTCAAGTTCTAATTATTCATGAGCACATTTTACTCCTCTGGTTAGAAATGTAAATTGTGCTCATAATTAAGTTTTATCAAATAGGTACCAAAAATTATTTAAATTTTTTTCCTTCAAGAAAGTGCAGATGTTTTGAAAATAAAAATGTCTGTTTTTGAAATATAAATAAAAAAGTTTCATGAGTTGAAATTCTTGCACAAGTATTCCTACAACTTTTCATATTTTCTTGCATAATAATGAAAATAATAAACAAAGTTGAGCAATGGAAAACAATACACAAACATTTTTTTTAGTCTAAAGTTAAAATAAAAAAATTTAAATCTGAGGCAGTAAATTCCTTAAAATATAGAAAATGCACTTCTTTGCTAACAAGTCCATCGTGTATAAATAACAATAGGCCAACAAAGAGTTTTCACTAAGTGTGTAGGACCAGTTTGCTCATGTAGGCCTGTATCATGTATTATATCTAAATTCTCCTGAACAATATTTGATATTTTATTCACAATCAGAAACCAGGTAGGAAGCAGAATAAACTGTTAAAACCCTTCAATGTATCTAAAGGAATAATCTAAAGGAAGTCTTAGAGTCATTCAACAGATTGTAAAAACATTCTTTAGAAAAGAGAAACGAGGCTAACTTAGGTTGAAAAATAATAGACTTCTGAACACCTAAAATCTTGCTAATACCTCTATGAGACTTCTAAATAATTGTTATATAGTTTAACTGTATATTCTGATTTGTATTGAATTATATATATATATATATATTTACAACTTTATTTAGGTTGTAGAATTAAATTAGATTTAAAAAAAAAAAAAATGTAAAATTATTGTTAATTATTAATATAGTAGTATAAATAATTGTAATTATATTATTTATATTTTTATTTTTTTTTGTTTAGGATTTTGAAGAGTCATTGTTAGCTGATGGCTCAGAAAATATTTCAAGTTTTATTCCGGATTTGGTTGTTCGATTGTTAAGGGGATTTTATAAAACAAAAGATGGTCTGCAAATTACGTAAGTAATATGAAATTTTCTTTTATTCTATATGCGTTTCTTCTAAAGGATTGTATTACAAAATAAAAATAATTACTTCTATCAGCATTTACTTATACTAATGATAGGTAAATGAAATTAAATATAAAAAAAATGAAAATATAAATGTGAAAATGTAGAAAAATAAATGGATTATTTTAATTGCATGACAGTTGTTTATTAAGACAACATTTTGTGGTAAAAAATATTTTTATAACTGAACAATAGATATTTCATGCATTGTAAATACTATATTGAATTAACAATCAATATATATATATATATATATATATATATATATATATATATATATATATATATATATATATATATTATATATATATATACCAAATTTTATTTAATTAAATAAAAATGATCCTAGTATTGTTTTAAGACTTTTAAAACAAGCTTCTCTTGAGCTGTTGCTAATATTCTGAAAAACATGCAATCATAAATTGAAAAATAAAAGCAAAAATGATGTCTTTTTACTATCAGATTATTTTTTTTTTGTCTTGTTTAAAATAGTTTTCATGCTTTTTACAACATGATAACTATAAATTTTGAATAAAAAAAACAAAACTTCAGTAAGTATTATTGAAATTTCCATGTTTCCATGAGGAACTATAAATTTAAATATTTAAATATCATAGATGGTAGAGATCATTTTGAATCTACTAAAGTATTAATAAGAATACAGCAAATGTATGGCAAAACCAAGTGTTTGGTTCAGCTAAATTTTGGCTAATGTTCAAGTGAAAATGCTGATTTGAAAAAATCTTAGATTAGCTTTTAAATATTTAAAGAATTAATTTACACTTTGTAATGTAATAGGTGAGAATGGGAGTCTCAATTGCACATAGAGGTATACATGAATAAATTAGAAAGTGTCTCAAATGTACATAGAAGTACACAAGAATAATTAGACTAAATGAAACAAAAGATATACCTAAGCTAGTACTTTACTGTGTTTGTGTGAGTTGAATATTACTTTAAATTATTATATAAACATACAAAATAAATAAACTTCTTTAAAAAAAATGACATCTGCTTAAATCTGCTTAAAATATATATATATATATATATATATATATATATATATATATATATATATATATATATATATATATATATATATATATACTATGTCAGGGTGGCCAGCAGTCCTTGAAAACCTGGTAATGTCCTTTAAATTTGATATGTCCTGGAAAAGTCATGGAAAAACACCCCTTTTAGCAATAAATCCTGGAAGTCCTGGAACTTTTTTTTGAATCAGTTCAATATTTTGTTATCATGTTTTTATCTTTTACATAAATATTATAAATATTGCGTAAATTTCTACTGAATTTATTATGTATTTTCTGAGGTACAAAAAATTTTTTTGTTAGCTGTTACTGTCAGTATTATTAAGATCTACTAATTATTTAAAAAATATAATATATAACTAATATAATGCCTAAGACAAAGAACTGTCATTTTCAAACAGAATAACTATATAACAAAAAATATTCTTTTGGGGTAAAATCTTGTACTTCAAATTTTAAAAAAGCAAGATGCAATTGGTGCAGAATGAATATAGATATTTCTAACATGGGAGTATCTGCCTTGTATTCTCAAGCAACTGGTAAGAAGCATAAATATAATGTAAAGACACATAATGCAGCAAATTCTTTACTGGTAGTTAGTTAGATTTTATTTTAGTTTAAGTTTTTTTTTATTTTTATTTAAATATATGTTTTCTTGAATTTTGGAAAGCTTATAGGAAATTTATTGACTGTATTCTTTACAGGATAGTTTTAACTTTTTTTTTTACATTTTTTATTCTTAAATTTTACTATAGAAAAATCATCTGGTAGGGAAGCAGCTATCAGTAACTTACATTAAAGTTCTCCTAATTCAAAAAAAATAAAAAAAATAAACTATAAATCAGCACAGCCTACTATTGAGGATCTTTAATCTCCAAGGCAGAAATAATATGGACCTTGAATGTAGTAATATCACATTTTTCTTTTAGATAGTGCTAAAATTTAAATTAAATATTCAAATTCATATTCTCCGACAGTACAATAGCATCAAAGTTTGCATTAAGCAAAACAACATGTTACTTTATTAATTTTGGATTAGCACCATACTACCGAGATCCGCATTTTTCTAATGTCAGGGCATCACCAATCTTTGTTTTGTCATATGATGAGAGTATGAATGTTATCTTCAAAAATGAAAAAATGGACTTTAGAGTTAGATACTAGGATTTAAGTTCTGGTGTTTATAAGACCAGCATTGAAACAGATGCTAAGCTCTCTTTATTGAAAACCAGTAGAGAAATTAGAATTTAAGAAAGAATGTAGACAGATTACCATAATGTTATTGCAAAAATTACAAGAAAGATGACTATTGAAGTATTCTTTAGTGAGGAATACTTCATCTTTGTCTCCCAACGAAACGGTTTAAAGTAAGGGAGTATCCCCTATGAAATTCAAGGGTCTTGCTGAGAGATTAAGTGCATTAAATTGGCTTTCAACTGACGATGCAGATGATGCAAAACAACAGTATGATGAATTAGTTGGTGTAGAATGTGTTCAATTAAAAAAAATTTGAGTCTTTTAATAAATTAACTGATTCTGTTGATAAATTTCTTGGTGTCTATTTGCACAAAACTCAAAAGTGTTCAACATTGTAGAAAGTCTGCACTATAATTTTTCTTTTATCTCATGACCAATCTGCAATCTTCAAAAAGAACAAAGATTCAGTGTTAACAAATTTGGATGGCATAACATTAGTTGTCAATGTTATGCCATCCAAATTTTATTTAAAAAATGTGGGGTCCCATCGTTAAGATTTTTGTTAAAACGGCTGGTAGCAAAAGAGTTAACCTTATGAAAGTTTAATTAGCAGCATTTATTTGCTAAACTTTTCATCGGGTACAAGTATTCTCAAAATTCTTATTTAATCATGCAAGAATATATTTAATGAAATTTGTTCTGTAAAACATGTATTGCTTATTTTATTTTATTTTTAAAGTTAAACAATTATTGGTCAAGAAAAGTGTAGCATTATCGAGTCAATTTTAAAGTTGAAGTTGTTTAATGAAAAACTTTTTATTGTCAATTTTGGTAGTTTTTTGATTTGTAATTTTAAGAGACAGGCTTTAATGTAAAATACTTGCCAAATACGACATAAGGTGGGAAGTATTAAATATGTTTTTTAATGCGCGCTGCAACACATTGACAATTTTAATCGCCATCTGTCTTGAATGATTACCATAAAACAATAATTATTGCTTTAATTAACAAAAAGCTGTCTTCAAATTTGTTCAGTGTAAAATCTATAACATTTTCTAGTTAAAAATTTAAGAATTCAACAATTATCTCTAATAAATGATGTCGTTTACCAAAATTCTTTATTAATTAAAATTTTAAGAATATGTAAAATGTCATTTCGATAGGAGAACAAAAACGTCATTTTGATAAACGGCTTAAATAACTTAGAAAAAAAGTTCACATTGTTTACATAAAAAGAAAAAAGATTCAGAATATATAATAAGATAATCAGCGTCTTTTTTAAAAATTTATTATATTTATTATATTTTAACATAAAAATCTTAAATTTATTTGGTTTTCTCGCTCTATAAAAAAATATTGTTTTATTTAGCTTGTTATAAAATTTATAGGAAAGTCGTACGATTGATAATAAATGCTTTTTTTAAAACAAAAACAAATAATATTGATTCGAAAGAAAAAAGTTCTACAATGACATCATTTACTAAAACTCTTTTGAATTAAATGCACTTGAATAAATTATAAAGTCTGTAGATTGCGCCGTATATTTTAAAGACTTTGTTTGATTGGCTAAGATGGAGACAGAAAGCTTCGAGTAAAACGACAAAGTTGTTTTTCTTGATATACATTTATTATTTTGATTTACTAAAAAAAATTCTGCCCAAACGTTTTTTTTTATCATTCTCTTTAAAATGAACACAACTTGTCTCGGCACTTTGGGATCCCATTAAAGGTAGACTAAGTAAGCAAGTAATGTAAATTGGTTGATAAAGAAATCCTTGAAAAGTCCTGGAATTTTAAATTAGCTTTTGGCTGGCTACCCTGTATGTATGCATATTATATGCCAGTAGATACAAGCAAACTATATGGCCCTAGGTACAAAACTTGGTAGCTTTATAAAAAAAGTAATTTATTAACAAATCTGGATTTGTGGTCTGATGTGAGGAAACTTATTGAACATCACATTTGGTACTTAAGTAACAAACACTAATATACAAGAACAAATTGAAAAGCATTTCTTTTAGGATTGTTAAACAATATAAGATACCATCAGCAAAACTTTAGACCATTAAAATTTACTTTAGACCATTAAAAAGCCTTTTCCAATTATATAGCTTGCCATTTTGATTCTCATAGAGTATTTCCATGGCAACACTGAGAATCAAAATAGGATTAAAAAATAAAGATTTTTATAACTAATCACCTGACTGAGAAGCATAACTTTGAACTTTATAGTTTTAAATAAAGTGGGGTGACCCTAGGTACATAAAAAATCCTCTACATAAGTATATAGTATAAAATGTATTATACATTATCATGTAATATATATCCTAGACATTGAAAATAACATTTGCTAATATTACTATTTAAACAGGATCATGGTCCTGGTCACTTACTATGTATAGTTAATTTCTTGAAAGCAATCTTTATTATATTACTCTTTATTCTTTGTTTTTTTTAGACTGGAAAACTATAATCACTACCTAAAAGATCTGTTAGATTTTCATTACAAGAAAAAACAAAACATTGATAATCCTGTTGAAAAGAAGGATTTCAAGTAAATTGTTTTTTAAATTTATAAATTTTTTGTTTGTCTTTTTATAATTATTTTTATCAAAATTGAAGTGTGTATTCTCTTTCTTTAGGAAGGTATTTTTGTAAAGTTGTTAATCAAACCTTATTATAAGATATTTTTAGCTTGCAACATAGACATTTATGATAATTGCTATAAATACATCATTAAAATGTGTTTAACTAAGTACCTTGATATTGGAGTCAGAAAATGAGTTTGCTGACCAGGTGGTTATTTGTATAAAAAAAGTGCATTAAATAACTTACCAGGAAACAATGAAACCAGTGAACAAACTATCAAAAACATTAATACTTGTTTGTTTTCTAACAAAGAGTGGTATCGTTCTCTGACAAAGATTCTTTTTTTAAAAAACATGTATATATTTAAAAACTCATGTTATATAAGCTTTCAAAAAAAAAAATCAGGTTTAATTTTTTTTTTTAAAGTTTTGTATAAGTGAGGATTTTTTTTCTATGTTCCGAGGCTGATATATATATTTTTTCTTATTCCAAGGGCTAATATATATATATATGTTTATTAAATCTGTTTTTCATTCTAGTTAATATAATTCACTACTATTCTCTTTTTTAAGTTATTATTTAGTTCTAGAATCTTTTTTTAAACAGATATCTGAATGCAAAAATCAAAGTTGAAGTTTTATTATCTATGTGTAATTGGCGATTAGAATTAGAGGATGTCATGGAGTTGACTAAGGTATTCCCTTTAAAATATCTACATTAAAGTTTGTTATAATATGGTAATGAAAAATAAAAGGTTTTATCCTGTATGGCATAAGGATTACCTTTTATTTTTAAATAAATATCAGCAAAAATCTTTAGTGATATTACTAATAAACTTTAATCTCAGTTTAATGTTACACTTATTTTATCCATTATATTATAGAACATTGATTCTGATCATATGAGAATCGATCCAGTTGGTACAGATGTTGATGGAAATGTATATTGGTATTTTTATGGAACTCGGTTATATAAAGAAAGTAATTTTTCCAAAATGGAATCAGAAAATGTTAAAACTAATCATACTATACCGACCAAAACAAAAAGTGGAAGACCAGTTCGAAAAAAAGCAAAAGTTGATGCAACTAAAAATTGTAAAAAGTAAAATTCTTCTTTAACTTTTGCTTAATAATTTTTTATTTATTAATTTCACCTTATAGCTCCAGCGGGGGCCACTACAGTGGAGGAGGCTACTCAATTTTCTTTTAACTTTGTTTGGAGCTCTATTGAACATAATTTATGAAACATGAACCTTGTTATATGAGGCTGTTGCACAGAGAAACATTTTGAGAAGGTACTTCAAGAAGATTTGAATTTGAACTCCAAACTTCTTGGTTGTGAGAAGTGTTGAGTGTTCTACAACTAGTCTACTTATTGTAGTTTAACAGAACTTTTAATACTATCTCATAAGTTCGGTCACTATATACATTCTAATCAACTCATTGCATTTTTACAAATTTAACTTACCAATAACATAATATCACAAATTTAACATCCAAATAACACATCACAGTAGCATACCACAATATCACAAATTTAACATCCAAATAACACATCACAATAGCATACCACAATATCACAAATTTAGCATCAAAAATTATGAAAACTAGTTTTTAAATGTTATTTTGAAAAACAACTTTAATAAAAAAAAAAATTATTAAAAAGCAAAAATCAAAAATTATTTTTAACAAACAAATTTATATAAATAACTCTTAAATACAATAACAATAAATAACTCTTAAATATGCTAATGTTAAATTTTATCATTATGTTTAGAGTTTGTTTATTTGAAGTGGCAATATTCATCATTTTGAAATTTTTATATGCAAACAAATTTAAAAGTGGTAACAAATATTATTAGAGAAAAAAAAGTTTATAAAAATTGAAATACGCATGTATTTTTCAATTTATTAAAAAAGCCATGTTTTTTTTAAACCCTTGTATATAATAAACATTAGTGATGAGTATATAAAGCACTAGAATGTGATTTTTATTGAGGAAATAAATTGCATGATGAAAATTTAAAAAGAATTGTTACTAACAAAATTAGAAGCAGTGTATTAATCAATAATATGCAGTTTGGTTTAGGCCAAAAATGAAACAACAGATTCAATATTTGACAGTTATCATGGCTATGTACGAAAGTGTCACAACAACAAAATAAAAGATAGGGAGAGAGTGATAAAGTAAAAGAAGTTCAAGTAAAGGCTGTTGTGCATCATGTTTCAGTGTTGAGTTCTTTTTATTATTGTTTCAAAGCTTTCTTTAAAGAGTTCAGTGCTGGCTTGCCTTTTTTCTAATGAAATGATTTATGCTTGATTGCAGAGGCTGAAGAAATTTTATTATTAAAGCTTCAGTGTTGGAAAGATGCAATGGAAGCAAATGGGCTTAGGATAAACTTAAGACAAAAATAAAGCATTGTAAAGTCAAGAATGAACAAGTAGAAAATACTGAAAAATGGCTACATGGATTGTGTAGGAATAAAGAAAACTATTGCTCATACAATTTCTATGCTATGTTCACAAAAGATGCTGTACAATACTTGCAAAAGGTGCTCTTAATATTGCTAGTTTTAAAGAAAATGTATTTTTTGGTGGAAAGGTCATGTATTGGTAAGGGTTCGTCCATAAATTACATCACGCAATTATCAACTGTTTTAGACCTTCACTCCCCCCCCCCCCCTCCTTGTCACAAAATCGTAACACTTAAGTAGCAAATTTTGTATGAATCGTCGCGACCCCCCCTCCCCTTCTTATAGCGTGGCATGATTTATGGATGACTCCTAAGTATTGTCATCTCAAAGATATAAGTGAATCAGCTAATGGAACAAAAGAGGTTCTAAGGGCAAGAATAAGGTAGGCCTGAGTCAATTTTAAAAAAGTTATCTCTAACTCTAACAGCAAGAGGTGCACATGTAATGCACTGCTTGCTGATGATGATGAGGAGGAGGAGGAAGGTGGTTGTGGATGAAAGTAAAACATATATTGACATACAAATCAAATTGGCTCTAGAAAGCGTTAAAATTAATCTTTTGTGTGTTGTCATTATTAAAATATGACAAAGATAGTTTTCACCATTTTCTCCTTTAAAATTGTTTATTGAATGTTTTGTTTACAATTTTATTTATATCTATTGCAATAGTTATTACATATGAAATTATAATTAAAGTTCATTATATTTAGCAAGCAATCTGATTTAAACAATGGTGTTGATACTGCAAGTTCAACAAACAAAACATGGTCTCTCCATTGTTCTACTCTACAGGATTGGGATGACTTCTTGAAAGAACTTCAAAGTAAAAAGAATAAGAAAGAGAAAGAATTGTTAGATGCGATCGTTGTCCTTGATGTCACCATAAAAAGACTATTTAAAGAAAAGGTTAGTTTTATGATCATTTGGTATTTGTTATTGAGTATTTTTTTAGTTTTAAAAGTATACAAATTATTTTTTGAGATGCATTTTTTTAAAGGAAGCTTTATATAATCGTAAGATGTTATTGATGGCTCCACGGAGATGTTCTGATAGAATTACAATGAAAATGAAGATTAGAGAGGAAGAAGAAAAAATGCAAGAAGAAGAAAGACTACTTAAAAATTTACAAAAAGCTAAAGAACTAGATGAAAAACACAAACAAGAAAAAGAAGAGAGACTGAAAGAACGCAACAGGCGAATATTAGAAAGAGAAAAGCTTCTTGAGGGTAGGTTTGCATTTATAAAGCTATTGAGAGTAGGTTTACATTCATAAAGCCTTTTGAGATTAGATTTACTATTCATAAAGCTTCTTATAAGGTTATGTTTACATTTTCCAATTTTATTTTAAATATCTTATTAAAATAAAATCAATACCACTACAATATAATTACTGCAAATATTAGATTAAAATATTGAAGGAAAATGTAAAATGCCTAATTATTTAGTTTTATAATTTATTAATTGTAGTATAAAATGTATTTTATGGATTTGTTGATATTTTGAAAGTATGAAATACCCATTGCAAAGCTTGTTTGCTCCTTATCATCAAAAAAAAAATTATCTTATTTTGTATCAATTACTTTTCATAGATGAGTTTTTTTCGGGAATTCCAAAAATTCGCTTAAAACTCTTTTAGGTTTTTGGAAATTTCAGGACGTTTTTTGCTATTGATTTGTGAAAAAATATATAAAATTTTAAATACAACAACATTTGCATTTAAGCAAATATGTTTTCTATAACTGAAATTTTCACGAGATTAATTTTCTCAATAATTTTTATTTGCTTTTTTTTTCTTTTTAGTATATTCAAATTAACTTTTTTGAATATTAGAAATTTCTTTTCATAAGAAGTTAATTGATCTAAATTCTAAAAGTTTAAAAGTTTACAAAAGTTTTTGTTGTCAATTATTACTATCAAAAAAAAAATTATAAAATGCAAGTTGAGAGTTTATCTGATATTTCTGTGATGAAAATATTAAAAACAAGTTTCACTGAATTGGCTTAAAGAGAAAAATAATAACGAAGAGTATTATTCAGTCTATATAAGAAAGTTAGATAAAGCTGGAGTGGTAAGTTTATTCCCTAACTGAACATAAAAATATATAATTTTGTCATAGATATTATTTGGTTTGATGTTTTAGATATGATGTACAAATTTGAAAATGTTCTGAACAACTGCTTTGTATAAGCTGCAAGAACGATAAGATGGAGCTTTTCATGCTGATCTTGTTTTTGATATGAAAATAAAAATGCTTTCGCTTAACATAGATGAGTGCTTCTTGGAAAAATATAAGATGGTTCTTAGTATACTCGGAGCATGTTTTTGCAACAAAACTAATAAAGTTGAATTAAAACACTATGCATCATTATCGCTTGTTATGGTAAATGCCAAAAGTCTTTTTAATGCTGTTATTCATTTATTTAACCAAAGTTCAATTCCATTAAGTAATCTAATTTCCAATTTATCAAATTCTACCGATCATATGAGGGGAAAAATTAGTGGGTTTGAAACAAGATTAAGAAAAGTGGTTTCTCACTTACTGGATATTGATGGTCATATTTGTCATCATGCGCACAATTTTATCAAAAAATTTATTTTTTTCTGCAAGGTAGTGGAAAATTTACTGGATGATATCTACATTGATCTTAAGTTTAGCCCCAGATCTTCATACATTTCTGAAAATACTTTGTCAACACACAGGTGTCACATGCAACACTCCAAAGCAAAGGGTTTTTTAACGGTGGTTTTCTGTTTTAGATTGTACTCTTCCTATGCTTGAGATGATGCCTGCTTTACCTTTATTTTGTTCTTCCTGGTTATCAAAACAGGACATCTCCCTGTATAAAGATGAAAGTGACAATGAGGCTATCAAATGAAAGTAAAAAACTAATAGAAAAAATAAAATATAAAATGCAGCAAAAAAAGCTAATAAAATAAGGTGGTGAAAGAAAAGCTACAATTGTTAAAAGTTTATTTTTTTAACATAATGAATCATTACTTTATATTAATTTGAACATTGAAATTCTTCCTATTTTTAAAACATTTTACCTTTTGAACAAAAAGAACTATTAGTTCATTGAATTTATGACGAGCAAATTGAATTTAATAAAATTGGCTTAATAAAACAATTTTAACTTAAGCCAAATTTTTATTAAGCCAAAGATGATAAAAAATATAACAGGAACAAACTTGAAATTCTTTAACCTAAAAGATAAAAAAATGTATCGTTGTTCGAATAACATATATCTTGAAAGTAATGCTGAAAAATATTTGTCAAGAATATTTATTCAAAATCCTGACTTCAAATCATCATTTTTTAAGACCTTGCTAAAAGCTTACCTTGAATCACCAGTTTACTTACTTAATAAATTTCCTTTTAACAACCCTTAATTAAAATGCCTCTCTGCATTGATCCAATGTCTCAAGGTTACTAAATTACAGAAAGAATGCTAAAAAAACTCCCAACTTTCTTCTTACTGTAGATTAAATAAAGTAGTTTTTCATCGAGAAGTTATGCAGCTTCAGATTGATATAGCCCTTCAGCTCATATTTGCTGATGGAAAGCCTGTATGTCTTGACTATTGGTGGGCAGAAATTTTTAAGTGTAAAAAATATTTAGAGCTTAGTAATATTATTAAGGCATGCCTAAGTATATTTAGTAATCCTCACATTGAGCAATCATACAGCACGATGAACACCATAGTTAACAAAAAGACAAATCATATTGATACTTTAATGTACTCTTTAGTTAAGTATCAATTATTAGCAAGCAAGACCATAGTGCTTGGGTACTTTAAAAGACAAGATATATTGCATGACCAAGTTAACAAAAACATCTGTGGTCATTTGCAAACTGCATGCAAATGCTATATTAAAAAAATGGAATTTTATCAGTAAAACGGAAAAGTTAAAGAACTTTTTTTATTATAAATTCTACGCAAAAAAAAGAATTGGCTCACATGAACGGTGCAAAATAGATAAAGAATCTATTATTGAAAAAAAGTGCATAAAAAAAAAGCTGATGAATATTTTGCAACAGAAAATTATAAGAATAAAAAGTATTGATTTCTGAACCATTGTCTGACATTTTATATTAAAAAAGGAGATAAATTATTACGCTTTGCAGGTTGTTTATGTAAAACTGAGATATATTTAATATTAGAGAATTTTAGAGAAACGTATTTATTCAGTAGTTTTTAGTTACTTTATTTATCCCTTTTCCAACAATCCAGAATTTACGCACATACCTTCCTCAATTTGTTGACTGTAAATTTTTCCGGGGTTTTCCTGAATTTTTATAAAATTAATTTTCTGGGATTTCAAAAATTCATCTATGCTTTTAGGAGACTGGAATTAGTTGTGTTTACACAGTTGTATTGACAGCAGTTGTTATATAAGCAGATAATCAAAAACAATAATTGTCAGCTCTATTACAGGTCAAGTTAGCACAGAAAAACAATAATAATTGTCAGCTCTATTACAGGTCAAGTTAGCACAGAAAAAAGAAAAATGTTAAAATAATACTTTACCTGGTTTGTAATTGTCCTCAAATGATATACTTTTATACAGTTCATGAAAAAATGCATGAAAATGCGCTAAGCTATTGTAGCTTTAAATACCCCTCTGTTGCAAGGTAAATTCATCAGTCATAAATTTTACACTAGTAAATTCAAGTTTTAAAAGTTTATTAAAACATCAAGAACTTTTCATTTAGTATAAGCTTCATTATAACAATATGAATATAATGTTGGAACAATTGAATAAATTTTTTTTTATGTTAACAATGAACAAGAGTTTATTAAATATTATGTGCATGTATATAATTATAAAATATAATAATACTATAAAAATATTATGTGCATATATATAATTATAAAATATAATAAAACTATTAAAATAAAATAACATAAAATTCTCATCATATTAAGAACAATCTTTTTAAACTTTAACAGTGTCTAATAAACAAAATTAAAAAAATATATATTATATTAACCTTTGAAGTATAATTGTTTTCTCCTGAAATACATAATTAAAAAGATAGTTAGATAGAGTTTTTATACAGTAAATTATGTATCGTTAGTTTCATTCTAGCTAGAGAAGCTATATCAAAGCATCTCTATATCCTACTGTTTGTTTATATATTTAGAGCGAGCATTGCGTGTTATATATTTATATATTTAGAGCGAGCATTACGTGTTATATATTTATATATTTAGAGCGAGCATTGCGTGTTAAACAACGGGAAGAACAAAAGTTGAATTTGGATCCTGATCTTTTACATTCTACCCGAATAACAGACAGTGTGTCAAGCAGTAATAAAAAAGTTGTGTATAGCGATGACTCTGACTCAGAGCAATATGAAATGCTTTATTCAATGGAGAGAGGTATGTTTTGTATTTTATTTATAAAATATCGGTTTTGTGTTACAAATTATTTTCTACTTGTTTTTTTACTTTTTTTTTTTTGACTATTTGAACTAGTTGTTCATGCAATGCTGGATCACAATGACTCTTGGCCATTTAAAGATCCTGTTGATGAGGAAGATGCTCCAAAATATTACACATATATTAAGGTAAATTTTACTATCAATATGTTTTAAGTTATGTTTTTTTAATAAATTTTTATAAAAAGTTTAAAAAAGTCTTACTATCAATATGTTTTATTAATAAATTTTACTATCAATATGTTTTAAGTTATTTTTTAAATAAGTTTTTATAAAAAGGGTGTTTAAAAAGATTGTGAGTATGCTCTTTTTAAAGCTTGGAATGTGCTAACAATTTTTTAAAACATACTTTTTTTGCCTGGTTTGGTAAAGTCTTGTGTTTATAAAGAGACTATTTCTGTATAATATAATAGAATATATTTAGACTATTTCTGGTTTCATTTAAGTTCTTTATTTCTTAGTTTCATTTAATGAGCAGTGGGGTGTCAAGAATTTTTTAGTGTTCAAGATAAGTCATTTATGGTCATAGGCGAATTCCAATATGTTTATACTGGTTTTAAATAACTTTCAAAAGGTCAAAGTGATTGGAGCTTTATTCTATCCAAACTCAAACTGCCCCTGACTTATGTTTGAAAATTTTTTATCAAAGATTTTATCGAAAAGTTTCTAATTTGTATTTTACAGTTTAAGCAAAATTAAGTTATTTTCTAATTTAGACCACTAAGAAAACATTTTTTTATAAAAACTTTATTTGCATGTGTCAGCATTTTGAAGAATAGTTATTTTTAAAAAGGTTAAAATTTTCCAATATCTTTATTTACAATGACTTAAGTATATTTTATTTTATTTATAAATGATTCATTAACAACAGTCTAGGTCAGGATTAAATTTACCTGTATGCGGCCATCACACATCTAATATATACAAAGATGTGCAGAAACTTTATGCGCATTGATATCTGATGGCATGCATTGCACACATATTCTTTTCTAGTAGTGCAGTGTGATTTTAGTCATTTTTAGATTTAGAATAACTTTTTTCAGGTATTTTGCACTGTGTTTTTCTTTATTTAAAGTTGGTTAAAACTGCAGTTAATTTCTTTAGCCAATTGATTTCTTTTGAAAATGTAAATTTTAAAATAAACAAGTTGCTTGGCGCAAGTCTTTATATATCTATTTTATTCCTTAAAAAAAAGTTCATTAATGTTTGTGGTATAATGTAAATCATCAGTAAAATATAATTTTATAATTCACAAATGAAAGATTATAAAAAAGAGAGTAGTCTTTTTCATAATCATTTGTTAATTAACAATCTAATTATACTTTTTCTTGCACTAGAGATTGCTTTTAAAGCCTTTTAAATGAAAAAATTTAGTTTTAAAATTTAAATTCTTTTTCATTATTAAAAAAAATGTTGAAAATAATAAAATTGTGTTAAAAAAAACTCTGTTTAATAATGATAGTTTTTACATGCAAATGATTATTTACTAGCATCCAATGGACCTAAATACAATAGCAGAAAAAATCAGAAAGAAGGTGTACCAACAAAAAAGCGAGGTATATTTTTTTATATTTAGGATTAAAAAAATCAACTTTTCATTAATCTTACTATTTGCTTATTTCAATTCTGGTTTGCTTTATGGTGACCTTTTAAATAAAAATCAGAATTAGCTGGTCAATTAGTTTTGTTTTTTTGTTTTCTCTTTCTTATACTCTTGTATCAATATCGCCTGTTTATTTTAATAACTGATAATTGCTACTTGCGCTTAATAATTCTATTTAAATATGTTGGGATTGGTTCTAGTTTGTATCTGATTTTTATGCTTTGTGCAGTTAAGTTTTATTTTTTTATTGAGATCTATTACATGATAAGATCTTACTATCATTGTTTACTTTTAAAACTGGTAGTTTCTAATCAAAGCAGATACTTTAATAAATTAAAGTTACTGTTAATTTATTAAAATAAGAAGTTGTATTTTTTAAAAGAAGACTTAAAAAAGACCAATATTGTAAACACAATGTTATAAACATAATGTTAGTTTACTATTATTACATAATAAGATGTTTTTTTTGTTCTTGTTGTTGCTAATAAAATTATATTTTTAACAACTTTTTCAATTTATATTAATTAGTTTTTGTTTTTAACATTGAATCATTCTAATATCCATATTATTTTAAAATAATTTATATTTATATTTTTATTTTGGGGCTCATTAACATCAGTTTCTAATGCTTTTGAAACAAGCAAAATTGTTAGAAGAAAAAGTTGAAAGCTTTATAAAATTCTAAACATTATTCTAAACTTTAAAAACGGGGCACCCAGATATAACAGATTAGGTTTCTAAAAAATGTGTACAACATCTAGTACCCAACTTTTTAAATTACAATTAAAAAAGTTGGGTACTTTTTTGGTTAACTTTTTAAATAACTCGAATGAAATTTAAAACATGCTTTATGCCTATTTTTATATATTTAATGTGAATTTTTGAATTTAAGTAATTATTTTAAATTTAGTTTGAAAACGATGTTCATCTTATCTTTGACAACTGTGAAATATATAATGGAACCACAAATTGTAAGTTATTAATACCAGTTTAGAAACAAGTTAATTTTTACCTCGAAATAATGATTAATTGCCTTGTTATGATTTTAAAACCTGTTCGAAAAATCTTTAATTATTTAAGCTTTCACTAAGATCTTTAATCAATTATTTCAGCATTCACTAAAATGGCAATGAAGCTAAAAAACGTTTTTCTTAAACATATGAAAAAGGAATTTCCTCCAGAATTAGATGATGATGACGAAAACTTTTTTATTAGTGATGAACGGACACCCAGGTCTAAAAGAACTAAAAACAGAAAAAGCATTAATAGCATGACTCAAGAGCAAAAAAAAGTAGTTACACCTGTTACTGCTATTAACTTATTGAATGCAGTAAGTACAGGTTTGTCATCTAAATCAGTTCAATCTGATTTAAAAACACCAACAATGTGTCAAGGTATGTTAACTGATGCTTTAGAGAAAAAAAATTTATTTGAATTATTACAATGCATGAAAATTTTTATAATTAAAAATTATGGAAAAATAATTATTTTTAATTTTTTATTTGTTTTATATTTAGTTTAAAATATTTTATGTTACATAGATAGTAAACCTTTCGCTAATGGTCAAAACAGTTCTACAAATGCAATGCATCAAGAAACTGGGGGAGTTACTCGCCACACTGTTTACTTAAATCAAAGTAATGATTCGTTATTAATGAACCCACTACACCAGTTGGCAGATACAGCTTTGGCTCCATTACAGGCAAATTCAAAAGTAGTGTCGATAAACACCCTTTTAAAAAGTAATTCACATCCCTATAATCTTGTTCCTGTGAAACAACAAATAAGTGACTTGACGCCACGTATTAGCACTGAATCAGCGACTGTTCGCGGCCGACCGCGAAAAGCTCTTGTTGTCACGACAACGACCACGCCAAAAAATAATTCTGTGTCCTTGCAATCTCCGCAGTCAGATTCAAACAACTTATCTAAATCGCACCCAACTACAATTACTTGGAATGATCTTAAAAGACAGCTTATGTTGCAAATGAAAAGTGCAGGAGTAAATATCGCAGCCGATTCTCCCAGATGGGAACAAGTGAAAGAGCAAATTATGACGCAAATGAATGGGCTCGGTGGTAACATCCCAAAAGTAATATTTACTCAACCTTCACAGCAACTTATAAAACCTAGTCCGATAATTAACAATATAACCACAAGTAAGCAATTATTTTTATTGTATTATTGTTTTATAATTTATTTTAAAATACTGCTGTTAACTTTAAAGTATATTTCATTTCAGCACCAAGTGGTCAAATGCTTTTGTTTTCCAACGTTGTAAAATCAAGAGAGGTAATTACGTCTGCGACAACACCGATCGATCGATCCACTTTTCCCATCCTAACGCAGATTGATCATGTTGCTCAGCCTAGTCATTCTAAAGTAGAAAGCTGGTTAAATTCTACTCGCGAGTTCATTGGAAAAGATTCGGAAAGTGCAACTAGCTCACCTCAATCATTTCACACTTCGTTGCCTATAATGAGCTCTATGTCAAATCCAGTTCGCTTACTTCCAGATTCGTCGATTTTTTTAAGAAATCCCTATGTTAATCCTGTAGATAATCTGCGACCCAATAATAACGGCCATTCTTTGCCTGCATCAATTAAGTCTATTAATGATCTTCAAAAGGCAGCGCAGCAGGTTGTTGCAATAAATCAGATTAGTTCCAAGCTTCAAGAACACCTTGGTAAACCTGTTGATTTGAAGTTTGCAACGTCGGGTGTCACATCGCGAGAACTTAGAATTTCTTCGCCTAGTTTTAACCAGACTTCCAATGAGTTGGCTTTAAAAAAGCAGTTGAAAAATATTGCAATCACAAAATCTGAAATAAATGTTTGGAATCCACAGGATATTTCTGTTGTAAATCAGCTTATCGAAAAAAAAGTAACAAAATCTTTACCCATCGTTTTCCATCCGCTTGGTCATCACTTAAGTACAACATCTTCGACTTTAGTTGGATCCTCGGCGTTAAGTAATGCATCTTTTATAGCGTCAACCACCAGACAGTTTGTTGTTTCTAAATCTCTATCAGTTTTTTCGTCGCATTTTAATACAAACGCTTTGGAAACTGCTAATGTTATGCCAGTTTCTCGAAACATTAGTTTATCTCAAGTGCAAGAAGCAAACAATTCGCATCATATTTTCACAAACAGTTCCCAACATTTCACTCCAAAGATAAATAAAGCACCTGTTTTAATCGCTCCTTTGTCGACTGGTCAACTACGTCTAAATATAAATGCCACAAATTTTATCAAGTCACCAAACAATGACCAGGTAGCTCTTCCTAGTACCAACAGTCATTCGTTTATGCCACGAGTTTCCTCTAATAACATAAACGGAACAAATAACAATCCTTTAAAAAAGTCTGAAGGGATACCACAAACAAATATTTTACTTACTACAAACTCTTCTGTTGGGGTGTTTCCCAGGTCGCAAACTGTATCAATAATTTCAAATACAAGCACTCTAAACGACTCACATCATCTTTTGAATGGTGTTTCTAAGTATGATAATTCAACCGCAAAAAATTTTATAAAGTTAGCACCAACATAATATATTGCAAATATTATTCGTTTTTGTTACGCTGTTGTTCGCATAAATAACCTTTTCTGTAGATGTATATTGACATTTTTATTGTATGTTAATGTTCGATAGATGTTTTTAAATTTTTTTGTTTGTTTGTTTTGTTTTACTTGTACAAAGTTTAAATATTTAATAAAATGATGTCATTTTTTAAAAAGTTATTTTCCAGGTAATGAAAATTCGCAATAGATCAGTAACGCACAATGCCTCAAATTTTATGAAAGTGGCCCAAAAATAATTTTAATAAAATAATAATAACTATTTAACTACTAATAATAACTATTCACTACTCAAGCGTTATATTAAACAAAAGAATAGGATAAAATGTATAGGATTTATTTATACTATTTACTCTCGAGTTCTTAATTAAAGAGGGAGGACGTTTATTAATTTTTGGAGAATTTTCCCACCCACTCCAAGTTTAAGACCTCTCCCCCCCCCCCCTCCCCCATATACATTTACAAATTTTTACTTGTTATCAACAACAATAACAAAAAAAAATCAGTGAAAATAGGCCTTAAAAATTAAGTAATAATTATTTCAGTCACTGACAAAATAAAAACTTTCAGTGTAAACAGGCTTTAAAAATCGCCGACCAAGTATATTTGTCAAATGCGCAAATCGCATTTAAATAATTGAAGACCTGAGATCAAGATCGTTTGAGGTCCAAAATAATCGAAAATTGAGATAATGTGCAATAATGTCGATAGACATGTTACGCATATTGTCTTATAATGACTTTTCATAAAATTAATGTTGGAAGCAGTGAAATTAGCACTTTAAGAACAATAACGTCCTGAGATCAAGAACTTCCTCAGTCCAAAATAATCGAAAATGGAGATAATGTGCAATAATGTTGATAGACAAGTTACGCATATTGCCTTATAATAGTTTATCATAAATAATAATTATTTAATTAGCACTAATGTTATTATTTTCCTGCCTAATAATTAATATTTATTATTAATGTTGGAAGCAGTGAAATTAGCACATTAAAAACAATAACGTGCACGAAACACTAACATAAACAAAACATCTACAAAACGCATTCATAGCTCAGATTAAAATATAACAAAGCGTTACACAAAACAATATAAAAGATGTATTAAAAGCTGGCAGAATATGAACACTTCTGTTGTTATATAAAGTAATGTGTATTTATTAATTAAATTTATTGAATTTTAAGTAAATAAGTATTATAGTGCCTACAAAGCTACAGCACAATAGCTATCGTTTACACAAATCATTCAAAGCAAATATTATTAACCAATCAGGTTTTAGTAATAATTACTAAAACCTGATTGGTTAATAATATTTGCGTTACAAACAACAGCTCAAAATTCATTATTATTTTTCTCATAGACTTTATAAACAACAGCTTTTTAATACCGTTATTTTTTGCAGCGTCGTTGTTTTTGGTTAATGAAAATGGATATTAAAAGCAGTGATTCTGATAGTAGTGTGTCTGCTGTTACTGGAAAACGGACAAGGAATGAACCGTTGTGGAAACGCAATGTAATCAAACGTGCTAAAGCAGAAGATAAGGAATTTATTTCTTGGAATAAAAGTTTGGTACCTATGAGGACTACAGGGGTTGACTGCCGTTGCCAACATATGTGCTTTTCTAAATTCAGCAATACGGAGAAGAAAGCTATTTTAACATCTTTTAATGCCATAGGTGAAAAAAATGGACAGGATAATTATCTAATTGCGCCTATAAAACCTGCTGAAATAAAGCGAAGACGACCTAGAACAGGCAATACGAGTGTCAAGCGGGCTACAAGTTACAAGTATACTGTTAAATGCGGAAATAAGGAAGCAGATGTTTGTCGCTCTGCTTTTATTGCCTTGCATGGAGTAACAGAACGTCGCGTTATAAGAATTTCTAATTTGCTAGTCACCTATTAGTTTCTAAAGATGGCAGGGGACGGCATGGAAATCAGCGAAAATTGCCACCAAATTCTATGGCAAATTTTCATTCCCACATATCTTCGTTTCCATATAAAGTAGTTCATTACAGTAACAAAAGTAAAAGACGTTAATTATTTTGCGAGCTAAACATAAGAAAGATGTACACCTTGTACCTCGAATCTTTTGAACCAGATGCTTATGTGTTAGTTAAAGATGGTATTAATGTTAAAAAAGGTAAATGCGCGCATAAAATATCATTTTTACTGGGACTATTTTAAAAAACATTTTAATTACGGTTTTGGTAGACCACAGACGGATGTATGCAGTCGGTGTTCTGAGCTAAAAGTCATCATTGCTAATGAAAAGAATGTGGCACTTTGTAACAATGCAAAACTCAGTCTTCTTGTTCACAAGCGGAAAGCCGGTTTTATTCTCGCATGAGAGAATGTAAAGATTCTTCATCATTAAGCGACAACATTGTTGTTATAACTTTTGACTTTGCACAAAATATTTAAGTTCCGCACTTACCTGTCAACGATATATTTTATTCCCGTCAACTTTGGACTTATACCTTTGCTGTTACTTTGTTAACCAGCATATCTCAAAAATCCACCATGTATATGTGGCCAGAAAATGTTGCTAAGAGAGGCGTTAATGAAGTTCTTAGCTGCTTGAATGATTATTTTTCGAAGCTTCCTGATTATGTTAATACGGTTTTCTTGTTTAGCGACGCTTGCCCTGGACAAAATCGCAATGTAACCATGGTTCAGTTTTTGTATACTTTGGTAAAGTTAGGGCGCTTTCAACGAATTGTGCATTATTTTCCAATTCGTGGGCACAGTTTTCTGCCCTGCGATAGACATTTTGCTATCATTGAAGGTATGAAACGGAGATTAGAAACAGTTGAACTCCCTTCGCAATGGATGGATGGACGTGGTCTCCCAAAAATTTCCTGTTGTCAGAATTTCTGGCGCTGTTATTAAGGATTATCAAAGTCATTTCCAACCTTTCTTTAAGAAGACGATTATGGCTAATAAAGAAAAATACAAATAAATTGGAATGTTCAATTTATTATTTTTCGTTCCCCCTTAACATATGAGATCAAGAACGTCCTAAGTACCACATTGTTTATTAGTCTTCACTGAACAAGTTTCAATGGTTTATCCTCTAAAAATACTTATCGTTTATCTCTCTAGACTCACTTAATTTAAATTAGTAATTTCCATTTGTATATTTTTTTGAATAACTTAAAAAAATAAATTATTTTTTGTTTTTTTAATCTCCTGAAAAATGTTTATTTTTTGACTTGGGACGTTCTTGATCTCAGGTTTTCAATTATATTATATAAATGCTATTTGCGCATTTGACCGTAAGCTACACTAAATTAAATAGTTTTATGTGTGTTTTGTAAAAAATATTTGTTTGGATTTATAAACTGAAGTTTTTTTATAAGAAATAATTATATTGTAACATAAAAATTTCCCACCCCTCTTCTATTAATCCCACCCCACCCCATCGTTTATTAGACTTGGACTAAAATTCCCACCCACCTTTTATTTCCTCTCCCCCCCCCCCTCTTTCCCTGCGCATTTATTAAGGACTCAATAGTAATAGAACATTATATATATATATATATATATATATATATATATATATATATATATATATATATATATATATATATATATATATATATATATAAATTTACAAACAAGGAAAGCACAACTTTTAATGGTACTAATAGTTTCATGTCTAAAAACAATCATCAGCCATTTGTTACTTTTGATTCAAAAATTGAAACCAAGTTTTTGAATCAAAAGAAACTATTTGAATCGTTTGATTTATTTTGAATTGTTTTACATTGATTTGTTTTGAATGGTTTTTATATTTATATTATACTTGATAACGAGGGTATCTATACTCCCTTGAAATATCGTAAAAATGTAGTAAAAATCGATTTAAAAATAAAGAGTTACTTCTATTGTAAAAGATTTTATTAATCATCAGCTATGTTATACAAAAAAACCCGTGTAAAACAAAGTTTCGGTGAAGTGTGCTCTGTCGTCAAATCAAAATACAAAAGATGAGAAAAAAATCTGAAAACGGCTGCCTAATTACCCTTAATTTATACTAAAAATTAGATTACAGGAAGTCTTAAATTGGCGTCCAATGCTAGAACCGAATTTGTGAAAATGTTCTTGAACCGAATTGTCTAAAAACTGCTTAGAATTCGAAAAGATTTAATTAATTTCTAGAATCGAATTTAATGAACATAGAATGAGATGATCGATTATCATTAAAAGTTTAACGAAACTAAAAACTTAATTACTTTTCTCAGCCGATTAATTTAGCATCGAATTTTTTTACAATCGAATTTGTAATTTTTAAACTTAATTACTTTTCATAGCCAATTAATTTTGTGTCGAATTTTTTTACATTTGTAATTTTAATGCATGTGCGATGTTGTTGCAATTGAAAAACGGCATGGTTTTTCCAAACTGGTTTTTGTTAAAGGTTAACGTGTACATGATCTTTCAAAAAAGATTTTTATTATTTTGGAAAATAATATATTTTATTTGTTGCAAAATTTTATGTAAACAAAAAATCCAACAAATGCATGTGAAAATATATCAAGTTTTGTTTAAAATAGAAAAATGGAATACAGAAAAATTGAAGGTGACAAACGAAAAACATTTGTGTATGTTGCACGGGACTTTGGCTTCATCAAAAATAAGGAAAACAATGGCTTTGTGTATCTCAAGTGTAAGCACCATCAACTTTGTGACGAAAGTGCAAAAATAGTTTTGTCAACTAACTTACTTGAGACAATACATGGTCACACTTGTGGAACTAGGCCCCAAAATTTTGATAATTTTCCAGCTCTTGAGTTAATGCGAGACATGGCTTCAACTGCAAAACTACCTTTGCTTAAAACCTACAATAATATCATCCAGCCCTCAATTGAAGGTGTCAAGGCTGCACTTACTTTCAGAAAGTGTGAACAAATTCTACAGAGTGCACGAAGTAGTCGCTACAGCACAAACCCTAAATCTCCAAATGAGGCAGTTCTAAACATGTTGCAACCCAATCCATTTTCTAACATCTATAAAGGTCTTGTAGAGTTTGAGGATCAACTAGCTTTGTTCTTTTATTCTTCAACACTGCTGACATATTTGTCAGGTAAATCATTTTTAATCTTTAATTCATTTCAATATCAAAATGGGGAAACCTAACCTAAAATAATTTTTATTAGTTTAGATCCCAGCTATTTTTAAATGTTAATAACTCGTCTTTTTCAAAAACCACTATCCTGTTTGTTGAAGCTACATTTCGTGTGGTTCCTGCCATTTTCCATGGTGGTCAGCTGTTCAATATTCCACTGGAGTTCGGAACAATGATCCTGCTTGTTCTGCATGACTTGATAACTCAGCAAAAAGAAGGTCTCTACCTACTTGTTTTTAAAAAGCTTCACGAACTTTATCCAACTTTAGTGCCGCAGATTGTGATGGCTGACTACGAAACTGAAATCGGAAACTCTATCAAAGCTGTTTTTCCAAACATAAGGGTAACCGGTTGCAGATTTCATTATGTCCACGCAATTCTCAAAAAAATTAAGGCCATTGGTCTGCAGGTGGATTACACCAGGAATAATAATCCAATTATCAGAAAATGGTGTTGTAAGTTTATTTCCATGTGCTTGCTACCACCCAATTTAGTAAAGCCTGTAGTCGACAAACTAAAAGCTGAAGCTAACCATCACAGTGTCATTGCTGTTAAAAAAAAAATGAACAAGTTCGTTCAGTATTACTAAAAGCATTGGATGCTCCAATAATCTTCTGAGATGTTTTCTGTTCATAGCCTGCGTTATCGTACTAACAATGTGTCTGAATCCTTACACTCCAAGATGAATCGTTTAATGACAGCACACCCTGAGTTTTGGTATTTCTTGGACGAGCTTCAACAAAATGTCAGTCTTTATATATTAGCACTTTAGTGTTCTGATCCAATAAATGCAGCAGTTGAGATCCTATTCTGTACGATTTTAAAATGGGAACTTTATATTTTGCATGCTCATGCACCTGTTAATGTTAGCATTAGTAAATTATATTTGTATCATGGAACAAAATAAAAATTTTGTTCCATGCTACTATGTGATTATTTAACCAACCAATAAAATAGTACAGATAAAATGCAATCAATCAAAAAAAATTATCTTTAAAATATCAATTTTAAATAGGTCGTCTATCCAACTGAAGTTGAGATGCTCCAGATTTAAAATGGTTCCTAAACTAGAAGATAACTCCGTCAAAATTGTCAAAGGCAACATGAGCGTCTTTGCGGGTATGAAGAAAAGCTTGCAAGTAGTGAATGGATTGCAACCAAATTTCTTGAAGCTGCATCATTCCTCTGCAACGATATGAAAATACCAAGTGATCAGGAAGTTCAAGAATTCATTGAACAGGTTAGATAATTAATTATAATTTTTAAAAATAAACAAAAAAGTATTTACTGCATTGTATTCATGTTAGAGGCTTGTTGTTGTTGTTGTTGACAGGTGGCGACCTCCCTTTGTTGGGACAGTGACCAGAAATTCTACTAGCTAGATGTTTTATATTTATGTTTTTTTTAGGAACAAACTGTTGATGAAGAATCTCAATCAAATGGACAAGCTGCTGTGGTGAACAGACCAATCAAAAATGTCTGCAAAGTTTGCCTCGTCAACAATCTTCAAGTTGTTGTTTTCCCATTTTCCTTTCCGCCATCTTTGTCTATGCCAGCGATGTGCTGAAGCCATTCAAAGTAGTGCTACTAATCACTGTCCAGTATGCAGAGGACCAACAGCAGATTTTATAAATGTGTTTATTTAATGTACTATTTAATATACTATTGCATAAATTAAAATTTTAATTTATTTAACTGATTCGATTCTAGAAGATTCTGCTCTAATTAGTGGTTCTATATTATTCGATTGAAACAAGTTTTAATGACTTAATTCGATCGATCCTAAAAAATTCGACTGTAAATGGTTACAGAGATAGTTCAAACCCGATTCTAGTTAGCTTTGATCAGTAAAAAATTCGATTGTCTCATTCTATTCTATTTAAATTCGGTTACAGTATGTGACGCGTCTAAAATGTCTTAGAAACTGTAAATTTTCACACATTTGAGAAATATGCTAACATTATTATAAAAAAATTCTTTAGAATCGCTTACTTTTGCTTTTTTTTTTTAAATATATTTTTAAAATTTAAAAATATATTTTTATGTATTGATTCAAACATAATCTCTCTCCAGAAAACTTTAATAACAAGTTTGAAATAAATAGAAATGAAAACTATTATCCAAGAGCAAATATAAGTAACAGATGTAAACTGCCTCAAAATGTTAACAAATATACTGAATATAGCATTGCATATCGAGGTCCAAATATATGGAATATCGATCAAAAAGGATTTAAATGTATGGCGAAGTCATTAAGTTCATTTAAGTTTCAAATCAAAAAAGAAATTTTTAATGTTTTAGATTTATTTGTGCTCGAGTAACTCTGAAGTTATTTGATTTTATTTTTTCAGTTTTTTATCTTTATTTGATTTACTGATCAGTACAGCAGCTTTAAGCCCGCTAGGGTTATTAATATAATATCTATATTCTATTTAAAGTATATATAGGGGCTCTATGAAAAGATTGCGAGACGTATTGTCACTTTTATCTTCTTTGAGCCCTTGTCTGTTTAATTCTTTATTTTATAAAGATCATTGTAAATACAAAAGTTTATATTGTATATACAAAAACGGTGTTTGTTGACAAGATTTTACTGTCGTTCTACGGATATATTTTTTCTTTTTTGTATAAATGTATGTAGATTATTTTTGTTAAACAGCAAAATAAATGTAATACAAAAAAAAAAAAAGTTGGGAGTTGGGGGAGGGGGATTTAATATAATTGTTTTTTGAGCTCACAATTTTTATGGTTTTTAGGAGAAACTCATTTTCATACCTGCATTTAGAAATCAATTCCGATTTTTTGTTTAATAAACATTCTTGGTTTTCGTGCGTATGTATTACAAATTTTTCTCGTAGGCATAATATGTATTTTTCGGAAATATTATTATTTGCAGGTGGTGTCTTATATGGAAAGAATTATAAACAATTTATTATTGCTCTGTTCTTTTAAGAGCATTGAGCACTCAACTTTGTAAATCTTTGTAAATTTTTAAAATCAGAAACTTTACCATCCAGAATCGAGGAAAATGGATTTGAGTATACAAATAAAGAAACTCCGAAAAATTTAATAATTTTTTTGTAAATATTGGCCCAAACCTGGCATCACAAATAATCAATTGGAATAAACTATTTAATAAATATGTTACTGATTCTAGCTTACTTCCTGAAAATGATCTAAAGTTCGAGGAATTCGAAGAAGCAAAAAAATCATTATAAAAAGCAAAGCTCCAGACATTGATGATATTTCCAGCAATGTAGTAAAAGATATCTTACCCTTTATAAAAGATTCTCTTTTTAATACTTTTTCAATTTTTTCAACATTTTCAATTTTTTCAATTCGAACAGGAGTTGTACCAGAAAAATTGAAAATAGCGAAAATTTTACCAATATTTAAAACTAGAGACCCGGCATCACCAACCAATAATCTCAATTCTTCCAGTATTTTCCGAGTTTCTGGAACAAATAATCTCAATAGACTCTATAAATATCTAACAGAAAATAAAATTTTAAGTGAATATCAGTACGGTTTACTAACGAATCATTCAACGGAACATGCAATCATAAACCTCATGAACAACATCAGCTCATCTTTTGATAAAGGGCAGTTTGTATTGGGAATCTTTGTTGATTTTACAAAAGCTTTCAATACGGTCAACCATAAAATTCTGATTAAAAAAATGAAAAAGTATGGTATAAAAAACAAAACTATTAAATGGTTCACCAGTTATTTAAATAATAGGCAACAATGTGTCATAATCGACAATATTTCTAATTTAAAGCTATTAATAATAAAATGGGTGTTCCTTATATAAATTAATGAGCTTCCTAAAGCCTCTTCAAATCTTGATTGCATAATGTTTGCAGATGATAAAAATCTGTTTTATTTATCTTCTTCTATCAATGACTTTTTTGATAGAGTCATTGATAGAATTTTGAGTTGTTGAAGCTTCAACAACTCAAAATATGGTTCAGTGCTAATAAGTTATCAATAAACGTGCAAAAAACTAAATATATTTTATTTCACTCAAAGCAACAAACAAAGGCACTTCTTTCCACCAATTCTTCCCTCTCTAATTATCGATTACAACAATATTGAAAGAACCCAAACAGTTAAATTTCTTGGAGTAGTTATAGACTAAAATACTTCATGGACACCCCACATAAATCATGGACACCCCACATAAATATCTAAATCAACATCAACACTTAAATATATAAAAGTTCTTGGTTTACTTTTCAAAGCTAGACCATTTTTATCAACAAAAAAATTGAAAATACTTTACTTTTTGTTTATACAAAGTCATCTTACATACGCTAACATTGCTTAAGGAAGCACACACAAGACAAAATTAATGTCTTTTTATTGACGGCAGAAACATGCTTCTAGAATAATAAATCATAAAAACAAACTTACACATTCTAAACCTTTATTTAAAAAAATGAAAGCGCTAAACATTTAACAAATTATATATCTACGCTAATATAATTAAAATCAAAACTTAAAAATCTTGTTCTTAATATAGATAATTACATTCTAGTTGACATGATAAAACTAAAACAACCTACAACGTGGAAAAAGTCGGATTTTTATATATATATATATCTAAAAAAGTATTTAAAAAAAAAGAAATACACAAATCATAATACAACTAGAAAAGACAAAACAAAACTTTATCACAATAACATTTAAAATATTTGTGCATAAGAATCACAATGTTTATGTGCATAAACATTGTGATTTTGCGTATTACCCCAAGGTTCTCGATGATAAGACTTCGATGATAAGATTCAGTCTTCTACCTGAATATAACAACATAACCAAGTTCAATCTTATCAAGTCCTTCATAATATATTCAACTAATGCTTTCTAAATTAAAATTTTTTTTTTCTTCTATCTTTAACTGAGTGTTATTTTTTATTTTCGTTTTTTGTAACATGTATTTGGAGAGTATTTGGTTTAATATGATCTTTTGAAACGAAAGTATATTTTGCTTATATTATGATGCGTAAAAAATTGTAATTAATGTGTAGTTGTGAATATATACATACATATACATATATATATATATATATATATATATATATATATATATATATATATATCAATGATACTATAAAACTATCTACATCAGCCCAAAACTGTTCAAACAAGCCATCAAATACTTTTTAAAGCCAAGAAGTCAATTCAAACATCCTCACGCAAATTAAATCAAAAAAAAATTGCCGATCAAATCACGAAAAAAACAAGATAACAGAGTTATTTAAAATGCTGGTACACAAACGCTACGTTGTTGAATAATAATTATAATGAGTTGTCAAAATTGTAAGTCAATCTTACGCTAAAAAATATATTTATCATAAAGGGAACTACAGTAAAATGAACAATTACTTTGATAAAATCAACTGGGATAACCGCAATCAAATATGAATAAAATCAAAAGAGCACATTGGCTTAATAAAACATTAGCAGCATTGATAAAGTTGAAAATAAAACTGTGGATCAAGTGCAGGAATTCCAATTTTAGAGACCAAAATTTGTTAACAGAATTCAAAAATATCAATAAAGTCTCAAAAAAACCTATAAAATCAACAATCAGAGAGTATGAGTATGAAATTGTTCAAAATTAATCCTAAACTGATATACCAATATATAAACAGTAAAACTAAAATCTATCAGAAAATAAGTGCTCTGGAAATGGAAGATGGAGCAATATCGATAATTGAATCAGATATTACTAAAGTACTGAATAATTTTTTTCATTCAGTTTTTCAAAAGAAAAACGACAATGTACCAATGGTTAATAAAGCATTAACTAAACCAATTGCAAGTCCGGATATAAATATTGACACCGTTATTAAAAAACTAAGTAAATAAAATGTTAATAAATTTACTGGAGAGAACAAAATGGACCCAAAAGTTTTAAAGGAATGTTCTAATAGTATTTCAACTCCATTGTCAACTATTTTTAATTGATCCTACCCAAGTGGCATGATTTCGAGATTATGGCAGAAAAGGAGACAAATTGAAAGCAACGAACTACCGGTCTGTTTCATTAACGTCTGTCGTATGCAAAGTACTGGAGAGTATAATAAGAGACGCTTTGATGGAACATCTTATTGAAAATAAATTAATAACTGATTCGCGACACGGCTTTGTCCGTAGTAAAAACTATTGCACAAATTTACTAATTTTTAGGTGTTTATCTTGATGAAAACATTACTTAAAATCATCGTATTGATTATATAAGCATAAAAATTTCTAAAAATATGGGGATCTTATATAAATCACGAATCTACCCCAATAAGAAAGTCCTAATCCAATTTTATTATACATTTATACCTAGTTATTTAAATTATGCTAATTAAATATTAAATTATGTACATAGTTATTTAAATTATGCTAATTAGATATTAAATTATGCTACTTAGGGAAGTACAGAAAAAAATAAGTTGCAACGTCTGTATCTCTGTCAGAAACGCGCAATCCGTATAATCAATTTTGCAAATCGCTTCTCTCATTCGAAGCATCATTTTATTGAAATGAGAAATCTAAATATATACGAGTTAAATGTATTTAATATTTTATGTTATATATATATATGTATTCTTAGCCGTTTTCAAAGATCTTTTTACTTTTAAATCAATCAGTAACTATATTTTGAAAAATAATACCTTTTTAAATGAACCTTTATGTCAGACAAACTTTAATCAATTTTGTATAACCTATCGAGCGCCACACCTTTGGAATAAAATTGTTTTGCCGAATATTAATTTTCAAGTACCTATTACTGTTTGCCTTTTTAAAAATAAACAAAAAAACCTCATTCTTTCATAAGACATATTGAGTTTTTATTTGTAGTAAAAGTTAAAAATATATTTTGGTTTAATCTATTATTGTTTACATACATGTCTATGTTTATAGTATTTATTTTATTTATTGTTCTTATACTTTTTACTTTTTAATTCATATGTTGGTTTACTCTTGCATAAAATTCTGATGAATTTTCTAAAGATCCTCTTGATCTTCCTTCAGATACATAGATTATTTACCTTGCAATTTTGTAAAAGTTTATTATTTTTTTGTTTATCTTATTCATGTTAAATGCTTATTTAAGGTTCTTACGACAAGACCCTCACGATCTTATTTCAGATACCTAGTTTATATTTGTTATATTTTCTATCATTGTAAGTTTATATTGTTATTTCTATTATTTGTTCTATAAAGTCGTACAACGACCAACAAATATAAACCAAAAAAAAAGAAAACGAGATAAATCAAAATTAGGTAGAACAATTTTGTTTCATAGATCAGATGCTTAATAGTTAATGCAAAGTAGACAATTTTTATGTTTTTCTATGTGAAAAGATTTTATTAAGATACTTAAAAAAAAAAAAAGTGTTGTTAAACACTTAAAAGCCATTATATTTAAGAATCAAACAGTTGCAAATACTAAAGGCCGCTAATGGAGTTCTTTTTCACATATTTGCTTTGTATTAAAGATGCAATGATAAACACAAAGTATTATGGTTTAAATATTTGTCGTTCGGCTGTGGCGGTACTTTGAAAATCGGACAAATTTTAGTCAGTTTGCATATTTGTGCAATGTTATACTCTAAGAATCTATAACTAGAGTATTATTTATTTTGATAAGTTTTGTCAACTTATTTATAACAACCGTCCACAAGTTTTACTAAAAAAACAAAGGATAACAAAGTTGCTTGTTGTCTAGAAATCATAGCAAGGCGATTTTTTTTGCCTTAAAAGTTCCCAAAGCTTTTTTTGAAGAAATACGAAACTTGGTCCAAAACGTCCGCAATTTTTTAATTTTTTATGAAAAGTTGCAAAAATTTACCATCTTTAGCATTGAATTAGGGCTATAGTTTATGTATATATTTTTTTAATTTTTATTAAAGTGTAAATACATATCATGCGTTTTTTTATAAAATCTGCTATTTATAGTTATATAGATATTGAAATTCAATTTACTACAAAAACTAGAAATAATCAGCTAGATAGACTAAATGACGGTTTACTTAACTATCAATGTTATTACTTATAAAGATAAAAATATCATTTGGATCTCGAATTCCAGTTTACTACTATGTCTAAATTGCAGTTAAATAATAGTTTTAAGCAAAATGGACATAAAAATCACTGTTTTTTAATGAAATACATATATATTCAGAGGCTGCCTTAGAACTTTGGAGGCCCTGGGCAAGATCAAAATGTGAGGCCCCCCTAAAATGAAAAAAAAAATTTTTTAATTGTTTTTATTAAATTATTATTATAGTCATGACTTCATTGAAACTTGACTTTATGAGTTTTAATATTAGCAAATGTTTCAACTAATGCACTAATATCTATGTTTTTTAACTCGTCAATTTCAATTGATATCTCAGCTAAGCCTGTAAGTCTGCACTGTGACATATTTGACCTGAAGTAGGTTTTAATTAATTTAAGTTTTGAGAAACTTCTTTCTGCGGAAGCAACAGTGAGTGACAATGTCAATATAATTGCTATAACTAAATTTTGAAAAGATTGTTCGTAGTGATTTTTAAAAATAAACTTGATCAGTGCCTAAGGGAGCGATTTTCCTGGAACCAAACTGTAAATTGCTTTGATTTCATCAAATAATTGATTTGAAATCACATCTGAATGTCTATCTTCAGTTAAGGCAACCTCTAAATCCTTGCTATGTTTCTTAAGTGCTTCAGTATTTTGGTTGATTTCTGGAATTTTATATAAGAAAAAAAGCTCAAAAAGTTCTTTCAGTTGATTAAATCGACTTGTTGAAGATGATAGCACTTGATCTACCAGTACATTAAAAACTTCCACCACATACTGTGTTTCTGGATTTAAAATTGGTTCATCTGCAGATTCATAGGAAAAAAGAGTTTTTTTCTTTTGGGGACAAACTGTGTTTTCAGCTTCAAACTGAGGACTTACTTCTAATTCTTCTAAAATTTCCATAGCAAAAAGTTTGGCATCATTAATTCGTTTATCACGAAAGTCATTAAAATACTTGAGTAGTTGGTCAATTTTGGTTTGTGCTGTTGATAGATCATAGTTTGGAGACTGCATTTTCTTGCTGACCAAATTTACTTGAAATAATATGTCATACCATACAATCAAGCTCACCATGAATGCAAATTTGGACATTTGCTTGACTAGATTATTTGCCTGAAATTCGGTAAATGTATCATACTCTGAACTGTTAGCAATTTCAACTAGAGCATCATAAACTTTGGAATATTCATATTTTAATGTCTTTAAACTTTCCACTCGAGACTCCCATCGAGTATCAGACAGTGGCTTCAAAGTCAAAGTTTGCACTGATTTCATTAAAATGGCTCATCTGATATTAGAACCTGAGAAAAAGTTATAAACTTCTTGTACCAAACCAAAAAGTGACACTGCTTTTGAAGAAGATTTTGCAGTATCACATACCACCAAATTCAAACTGTGGGCACTACATTGCACAAAAAAAGCTCTAGGGTTAATGTTTCTTATTCTTTTTTGCACTCCAGAACGAATCTCTTTCATGTTTACTTCATTATCATATGATTGACCTCGACAATTTAATATATCTAGACCTGCTTCTGTCAAATGTTTCAGGAAAGTTTTTTTTAAAACTTCACCGGTTGTCCTATTTGCATCAATAAATCCAATAAAATGCTCTTCAACTGCAAATAACTTGCAGTTGTAAAATCTAAGAACTAGGGTTAATTGTTCTTGGTGAGTTATGTCTGTAGTGCAATCCATAATTATGGAATAATATTTTGCATTCTGAAAATTTGAAAATTATAGATTTCTTTATCTCTGAACCCAAAAGTTAAATAATTTGGTTTTGAATGTTTTTTCCAAGATAGTGATCATTTACTTCGTGTGGTTTAATTTCTCTTAGATGCTCTTGAAGTATCAAATTCTGAAATCATTTCAATCAAGAACAAAAAATTTCCATTGCCTTTAGAAAATAATTTATCAGTGTGTCGTTGAAAATTTTATAACTGAAATTATTCTCTTCAAAATGTCTTGCCAATACTCCACTTCTAATTTGATTTTTTTAAGTTGCATTCATTGCCAGTCTCATTTTTCTTCATTCTTGCAGCCAAATCCATACACTATTTAAAGCATAACTTGTGGTTTACGGACTTCTCATGGTCCTTGAGATCTGATGTTATATGTTTCCAATCAGAATATCCATTTTCAGTTAATTTTGTGCTCTTTTTTCCGATAGAAAATATTTTGCAAGGAAAACAAAATATGCTTCGAATAAACTAACCATTTTCTTTCATAGGTTTCCCCATTTGGAAAATGCCCTTTATAATACATCACAGAGAATTTTTGTCAATGGTCAATCAATCTTTTGGAAAATCTTCCTGCTTCAGTTATATTGGACCTTGTGGAACCAGAATTTCTCTAAATGGATTCATTAAGATTTTGGGCCAAAGAGCAGGATCCTCAATTCTGAAATGCAACAATTAAGGAAATTAGAATAGGATCTTTCATAAGAGAAGAAAGATTTATACAGTAGAGTTTCGATTATCCGACTAATACGAGACCAAGGGGTGTCGGATAAGAGAAAAAATTTTCGGATAACAAGGATATGGAGAATGAAAAAAAACAAAAATTTATATGCATTAGTAGGTTACAGTTCTTAATGTGATTGTGTGTATTTATGTTATTTAAATAACGCAAAACAAGGCAAAAATATGCAAAGTATCAATAGAAACTATGAAAAGGAAAGGTAAATTAACAAATAAAAAATAAAAAAAATGGAAAAAAAAAATTCTTTTCGGATAACCGAGTGGCGGATAACAGGGACTGTACTGTTTTCAAACAAAAATAATTTCCTACTTACTGTGATATTGATGGAAACGTAATACTTTCTTCAACAAGATTATTTTCTGGAACATAGAGGGGCTGTTGATCATCTTCGGGTTGAGGGCCATAAATCCGATTATCATCTTCTTTAAGCTGTATTGGACTTGAATCGTCTTCTCCATGATGATGAGGTAGGGTATCTGGATCATCTTCAAGTGCAGGAAGATTGTCAAGATCATCTTGAGGTTGTGGATCTTCAAGATGAAGGATATCATCAGGATGAGGACGATGTGCAACTTTAGAAGTGGCGATCTCTTGAGTATTTGCATCACTCAGTGGCTTAAGGCGAAGCAAAATTGAATTCTTCTGAGTGGCAAGATATTTTTCTTCCTCGAGTTTTCTTTTTCCCTTATTATGACCAGATTCAAACTTTCTCCCAGTCATTGCTACATCAAAACTCATCAGACATACTGTCTGATGAGTTTTGATGTAGCAAGCAATTTCCTTGTGCGCCAACAAGGATGGAGAAACAAAACAGAACTGAATGAATGAAAGTAAAAAATCCAAAGTACTTTGGAAAAACGAGTATATCCATAGTTATAGTATATTTATTCCGGTTGGTATGCTTTTCTCATTCAAATTGTTCAAATGTTCAAAGTTCGCAAATCCAAAGAAAAAGATTTGACAGACATGTAAAAATATTAATATTTTTATTAAAAAATATATATTTAAATTTTAAAATTATGAGGCCCTAAAAATCCTCAGGCCCCGGCAAAATCCGGAATGTCAACCCCCCCCCCCCCAAAGGCAGCCTCTGTATATATTTACGACATTAGTCCTCAGAAGGTATATGTTGTAATTTGGAATCTTAGATATACACATTATAAACCCTTGTGTGAACTTTTAGATCATAAGATGCATCATGGATCGAGTCTATCCACGAGTTTGATAGTAGGTTACTTTATCTGTAAAAGATGGTTCAGAAACCATTTTGAATTTTTATTTAGAGAAAATTTATTTACGTGGCGCGTAAAAATAAAATAAACTGTTTTTGTTTCGAAAATCTCGTAAACCATAGCAAGTGGGAGAAAATCAATCAAAAAAAAATCGTCGTGTAGCCTAAAAGAACAAAAAGTGCGAAAAAGTACGAACTTTATGAAGCCGTAACTATTGAAGCTAACAGAGCCACGTAGATTTTTTTACACCAGATAATAGCTGTGGGTCTAATCTTCAATTAAAAAAATAAGGTTTTGCGTGATTACATTGGCATCTCAAAAAATCCGTAAAAAACACGTTTTGCAAAAAACTGTTCTAACTTTAGACCTCTATAAAAACTGAAGCCAAAAAGTTTGAAAAAATATTAACTGGAAATATGTTCAAAAAAGTATATACTGTCATATAGAAAAAATTTACGTGCAATCTTAACTTACTTTCTAGAAAAATCAATTCGAAAAATAAATAAGATATTAAAGATCGAAAAATTTCGAAAAGATACATGTTAAGGACATCATATTTTTATTTGTTTTTGATTGCTTTTAAAGAAGTATATTTCCTATGTACTCTAATAATATATGCTATTGAAAAAAGTTATTTTATAAATTAATTACCCTTAATTCAACATCCTTGGCATTATCGTATAGATTGAACCCCAAATTTACATGGTAATTGCTTTAATAAAAATTGATGAAAAGTTTATTTTTAATGCTTTCCAAATAATACATATCCTCGGTGTATTGTTGTTGAGGATATTATTCAAAAAATAAATTGCTAATTACAGTACTATGGACCTTCGTTGAGTAGTGAGAAACTGTATAAATGCTCAAGTTCATCAAAACACAATGTATTAGCTAGAAGAGTAACGAAGAAAAGAACCACATCGCTAAAATTTTGTCTGTTGCTTTTTTTTTTGTCTGTTGCATTTTTTTTTCCGGATAATTATTGTTAAGAAGGAATTTAGAATTGACATAAACTTTTTTTTAATATTTTTTTTATAATGGTTAGTTTCTAGAAGTAACGGATGTTTCATTTAAGATTGTTGTATTTATTTTAGAACTAATATAATAAGTTATGAAGAATGCACTTTAAATCAACAAGGTAGTTGCAATCGATACTAATGTCTGAGGAGTATTAAATTTTAATTCAACAAATTGTTAGAAACCTTTTTCCCATCCAGAATAAGCATTTGTTGAATTTCCGCCTAATTCTTGTACCATGATAAATCATCCATTTGACTAAATGATTGGTAACTATTTCATAACTGTTTTTCTTCTTCAGTTGATTTTTTTGTAGTAAAATGAAGAATTTTTTTGTAGTAAAATCTGTCACCTGGTTCTATGCATGTAAAGACTATATATCAATTTTTATTTTAACCCTATTTTTTTTCTCTAATTTCGAAAATTTTAGAGCGCATAATCCACAATATACTCTATAACTTTCTAGTTAATCATCACCTCTTAAATAATAATCAATCTGGATTTCAAAAACGACACTCAAGTAGTAGTCAAACTGCTGTAGTAGTAGTCAACGCTGTAGGCAAACTAATAAGTATTATTTGTGGGGTCCCGTAACGATCAGTTTTAGGGCCATTTCTATTCCTTGTTTATATTAATGATATCTTCTTATCTTCAATAAACTCATTTTTTTTTTGCTGACAATAGTCAAGCATTTTTTAGCCAAAAAAACATTACCCTATTTAAAACGGTTAATCAAGAACTAGAAAATCTAAACAAGTGGTTTAAAGCCAACAAATTCTAGCTAAAAGTAGAAAAAAGCAAATACAGTCTTTTTACAAAACACTTTCCCTTAAACACTTCCTGAAGTGCTTATTGACTAAAACTAAACTTAAAAGAGAATACTCGATCAACTTTTTGGGTATAATTCTTAATGAAACTGTTAGCGTAATCAAAAAAGTGGAAAAGAAAATATCTATAATAATAATATAAAATTATTGGAATTATGCATAAATCAAAGCATCTTCCTAAACCAACTTGTTTAAAAAGTATTTATTTCTCTTTTTTTCACAGCTGCATCAATTATTGTAACATAGTTTGGGCGAGTGCTTATCCTACAAAGTCAAATGCAATTTACAAAAAACAGAAACATGAATGTTGCTTAATATTAAACGCAAACTGATGCGCATGTGTCAAACCTCTACTAAGAGAGCTTAAAGTGCTTAATGTCTTCAAAATAAATATTCTTAGCAAACAACCTTTATGTTCAAGTTAAAGAATTTTATACTACCAAACACTTTCCAATGTTAATTTATATATGTTTATATATATATATATATATATATATATATATATATATATATATATATATATATATATATATATATATATATATATATATATATATATATATATATATATATATATATATATATATATATATATATATATATATATATATATATATATATATGTATATATATATATATATATATATATATATATATATATATATATATATATATATATATATATATATATATATATATACAGCATTGGGCAAAACATTTGCAACCAACATTGAACAATGCTAAAAAGTGTTCCTAGTTTTACATGTCTTAAAAACGAAACGAACTATACTACCACAGCAAACAGTTCAGGAGTCTGGAGTCATAGCATGCCATGACATGAGCAATCAGCTGACAGGTAACAGCACACAGGCAGAATTTCGTTGACAAGTGCCATTTTGCAAAATCGGACAAAACAAGTGCAACTTTTTTGGTTTGTTTCATTTTCTTAAGTTTGGTCGTGTCAACGTCACGGATTTTTTTTAATAATTAAAGGAAGTATCCAGAAGTTTCCAGAAACATTCAGAAGCATCCAGACGCATCCAGAAGCTTCCAGAAGCATCAAAAAGAAGCATCTAAAATCTTCCAGAACAGGTTCACACAGGTTCATTTTACTATATAAGAGACATGTAAATCGACATGTAATTCAGTCAGTATATGGAAGTCAATCAGTCAGTATTATCAAGACAGTTTATTGAAGTGAGTTTTATCAAAGTGTTTTATCGAAGAATATCAATACAAGAAGTGAAATACAACAAGTGTTTCATTACATCAATACAATCCACATCCAACCAAGACGTTGTGTTCCACAGAGCATCATTGTATCATCACAAGGTAAATGTAACACGGTAAGCCTTGAGAAGCGTGATTATTTATTTTTATTATTTTTATGACTTCAAGTGCAAAAATGGCTCCCGACAGTCTTGGATTGGAACTAAGAAAGAAAATTATTGGCGATTACGTAAGTGGAATGTCACAAAAAAGTATTTGTGATAAATATCGCGTAAAAAAATGGACCGTATCAAGACTATGTTCCAAATATCGTTCTACGGGGAAGTTGGCAGCAGGTAACAAAGGTGGAAGACCGCGTTCCACCACTTCTAGAGAGGATTATATGATCGTCAGATCCGTTAAGAAGGATTCCTGGATATCATCAGTCGAGATACAAAAGCAATTAGAGCTGCCTGTATTGGACCGAACAATCAGACGACGTGCTGTTGAAGCCGGATTGTTTTCTCGACGCCCTGCAAGAAACCGCTGATTTCACTAAAAAAACAGAAGAAAAGACTCCTGTTTGCTACATCTCATATTGACTAGAATGTGCAGAAATGGCAAATTGTCCTGTTCAGTGATGAATCGAAGTTCAACATCATTGGGAGCGATGGAATTTGCCGTGTACGTCGACCGGCCGGAAAACGCCTCGATTTACGTTACTGCCATAAGACCGTGAAGCATGGTGGAGGCAATGTAATGGTCTGGGGTGTTTTTCTGCTAACGGTCTCGGTTCAATACATCGAAACGATGGAATAATGGACCGTTTCATGTATAAAAATATCCTGAAAGATCTTATGTTACCTCATGCTGAATGGAATATGCCAATAAAATGGGTTTTTCAGCAAGACGACGATCCGAAACACACTGCAAAAGTAGTCAAGCAGTGGTTTCAAGACAACCACCTATTGGTGATGGATTGGCCGCCTCAATCTCCAAATCTCAACCCTATCGAGAACCTGTGGGAGATCGTCAACCGCAGAATTAGTTGTGAAGGTGTTCGTAATAAGGATCAACTGTTTGAACAAATCCAAAAGGCCTGGGCAGCGATTCCACAAAGTTTCATTGATCACCTGATCGAATCTATGCCTCGAAGATGCAAGGCTGTGGTCGACAACAAAAGATTCGCCACGAAATATTGATAGCGAAATACAGCTTGGTCAACATTTTGTCGAGTTGCACTTGTTTTGTCCAGAAGGAAATCAACTTTTTTTAATACTTTTGATTAATTTATTAATTTTCGTGTACAAATAATGAACTTTGTGATGAATAAAACTTGAAGAACTTTGTCTCTAAACAGTTACATAGTTATTTCTCTAAATTGAAAAAATGCAGCACTTTTATATAAAGAAACTAAATTAGCATTATTTGGTTGTACTCGTTTTGTTCGATTGTATATATATATATATATATATATATATATATATATATATATATATATATATATTATATATATATATATATATATATATATAAACCACAAATACCAAACTAATTACTCAGTTAACAACTTTGTCATACCTAAAAAATTTTTAAAATAAGCTAACTTCTTAATATGTTGCCGAGAGCCACGACTGTGAAGGTTTTAACGATTGTGGAGATTTTAACGGTTATGGAGATTATAGCGATTGTAGATTATATATATTAGGGTGCATTGAAAAACAGAATTTTTTTAAAATTGCCTTGTAATAGCTCTAAAAATATGCTATATAATAAAATATCACTGAATTAACAAAAAATTTCGAAATTAAAATATTTTTAGAGTTGCCCCTAGTCCCTTGAACATTTTAGGGCCCCTAATATGAACATTTTAGGGCCCTTGAACATTTTAGGGCCCCTAAGGAAAAACAAATTCTTCAAAAGTAGATAAACCTGGTACTCAAAAGAAGCAAAATTTTTTTAAATGTTTGAAAATAATATTTGTTTTATGTAAAAATTATTATTTTAAATTTCATTGCATAATAACTATGGTTTTTCAACTAAAAATAAAAAAAGTGCCTTTTTTACAGATTTTTCGATAATATTTTTTTTTAAGTTTTTTTATAAAACAATAATTATTTTCGAACTTTTTATTAACATTCACTGTCTAAAATATGATAAAAACTTCAAAAAACTGTATATACTTTTTTTATATGGTTATTTTTATAAGGTTTTAATTAAATATAAAATTTTCATAAAGTTTAATTATTTTAAGTATATTTTGTATTTAGTTTATATTAAATTTATCAGAAGTTTTACAAATTATTTTATTTTTTAGTTATTTTTCCGTTCAAAACTAAGTGTTCCCGCAGCAAAAAATTTCTTATTTTTGAAGATTTGAATTACCCATAAAATTCTTTACTTAAAATGAACTTGTAAAATTTGATAAAAACATCAAATTTTAAAACTTTATGTAAACATTACCCTCCCTTTTGTCAATAGGTAGCCAGAATAATTCTAGTAACTAACTGAATGGACTATTTAATGCTCAAAATTGATTTTTTTTAAAAAGATGTAAACAAAGGTGAGCAGGAATATTTAAAAAAAATATATCTACATCTAAAAACTTTTATATGTAAATACATTTTTAAAAGTATCTCATCTTTGAAAGTGTACAAAAACATAAAATGGAAAACATGGTAGCAAAGATATAGTTTTTCTTACCTAAAAACGGGCCTGCCTAGCGCGTATTCGTACGACATCTTTCTTTGTGTCAACGTAAAAGACAAGTGACAAGAAACAATAAAATGTTAAGTCTTTTGTTTAATCGTCAACCGTTTTAGGTCACCAAGTTTTTTCGGAACAAGGAAATAGACTATTGTAAATAAAAACAGACGCCACGTTTAATCGTATCACGATTCATAAAACTTTTTAAAATTAATTTAGTAATTACGAATAAAAATATTTATTTTACAAAATATAAATAAAGTATGAATAAAGTTCAAATATTCAGGGGAATATGATCAGAAGAAACAACTTTTTTGCATTAAAAAATTTAAGTATAAAAAAGTTTAAACATAAGAAAAACCAAAATGAAAGTATTTCGTTACTAGAAAACAGTTTAACGATGAGTTAAAAACAAAACGCTAATTTTTTTACCATTTTTTTTTAAGTTTTATCTAGTTTAGACGAACTTTTAACAGTCGATAAAAAAGGATGAACCAATGCTTCTTTGGCTGTTATTCGTTTCTGAGGATCTAACTCCAGTAAACGTTCTAACAAATTAAAAGCACTATCAGGAATACACAGACATTCATTACTTTCTGCATCACTTTCTTGACTTTGATTTTCAACTTCTCGATTTATTTCTGTTATCTTGCAAACTTTTGGAACATAAGAAGTTTTTATTAAATTATCTGAACCGTCATTATTAATTTGATTGTCATTTTCGCTATCTATAAGATCGATTAGTGTTTGATCTCTAAAATCAACTTTCGTTGGTGTTTGGTCATTTTTAAAACTAATATTTGCAATTGCTTGGGTATCTTTGAAACTGGCATTCATGTGTTTTGCGTTTTGGGGGGAATTATCGTTTTTAAGTGCTTGATTATTTTTCAAGCTAACATTTGTTCGTGTTTGATCACATGTCTTTTCAAAAATGTCATGTTTTTTATAACTAACATCAGCGTCCGATTCGCAATCTTCTTCACGTTTTCGTTTGCCTTTTTTTTCTGGATGTTCTTGAAGCAAACTCAAATCAAGATGTGTATGCTTCGGACATACTCGCTGTGCTAGCTTATTACACAAAACTTTGTAAGGATCCACTGCTTCTAGGACGGGCCCAAACACAAAGTCTTTACCTTTTAAAATTATACATAAAAAAATGACAAAATCGAGAAGATGAAAAAGGTCGTGAAATAATTAAAGAAAAAAAAAAAAAAAAGAAGCGAAGAAGAAAAGTAAAACTACGAATTAACTTTATGTACCTATGGTTTCAGCAAATGATGTCATCTTTTGTGTGCCAACCAAAGCAGTTATTTGAGACAACGCTTCCATATCATCACAAGCTTTAAAGAAAGGGTAGCGTCTACTTAACATGCATAAAAAAATCACACCAGCAGACCACATATCTACAGCTAAACAAAAAAAAATGGTTATATAAAATAAAAAAACTTTTCAAGAATTTCAAATTAATTCTAGGTCGCCATCTTAAAAACAAGACGATTTTTATATGTTTTTTGATTTTAAATTTAAACTTCTTAAAAAATAAAATAATTTTTTATTATGTTACTTAATATATATATATCAAAAAGTATAATCGAGAACATTTGCTCAAATTTTTAGAAAAATTGATTATTATTTAAAGGTGGTCATAATAAATAGTATGCCATATTTTTGCCTATAAATTTCTTAGTATTATTATTAATTTCAATGCTTAAAAAGAATTTTAAGCATTGTATGAAGAAGATAGTTCTGATGAAGAAGATAGTGCTGATGAAGAAGATAGTGCTGATGAAGATCATAGCCATTTGAAATTTACTCCTTTGCTTTCAAAGAAAAAAATGGCCGGTACTTCAAAAAATTTGTCTTCAACAAATTTTTTGAAGTACCAGAAAATCAGATCTCTGAAGATACAGCACCTGAGGCAAAAATGTTGCTTATTAACTCACCAACATTTTAGTCCACTAACTTTAGCCAACATTTCCATTTTAGTCCACTATCATTTGCAGAAGCGTAAGTCAACACAATGATATGTATCAACATCACCAAAGAATAATGATATGTATTAACATGATCAAAGAAGTTTAATTGAATTTTATCAATTAAAGCTTACTGAGTGTTAAGTTTAATTGAGTTTTATCAATTAAAACTTACCATTGTGCTGAGATTCTAAACATTTAGCCAAAGCTAATAATGAAAAATGTGTAGCAGTTCTTATAAGCGGATCTCATGACAGGTACTTTATATATTCATTTTTTATATTAAGTACATTTGTTATTGTTGTTATCAAAGAAATGAATTTAAACTTTAACTTAAATTTATTTTCCAGCTAAACTCATTCTGGTTTTTGCCTCATTATGGGGAAATAGCAAGAGTCCAGAAGAGCCTCTTTTTAAACCATTTTAAACCAACTAAATTTTAAAGAATTGATATTGATTACTCAAACTTTAATTTTTCTAAGTGGCCTTATGACATCAAATCCAAAATATTTAATCAAGCAAATTTATTTTTTAAATACCTCACCATTTTCCTCAACAAGAAAACATTTCCACAAGAAGATTACCTTGACTTGATAGAATTAAATCTTATTTACCTTTAGGGACAACTACCAGAAGAAGAAAGAATATTCAAAATTCATAAGCCAGGTGTAATGCATAATGCAAAACTTATGTCCCATTCTATTTAAAATATATAAAACTAAAAATGGAACTTATTTGATAAATAATGATCATGCAGTGGATCATAATTTGCTTGTCATCGTGTCGGATGATGAGCAAATTATAATCTACTGCATGACTAAGTTTATTAGTCTCTTTTTTTCAATGCAATTTCTCCGCTCAAGGATTTAGGTATTTACTCCAGTCAATTACTTCAAAATGAATGTTGCAATGAACTGGTATCAAGAAATTTAGATATTATAATCGCTGTGATTTCATTAATTAACTGACATCTTTTTTATTATTATTATTATTTTTATTACAAATACAGTTATCATTATATTAATATTAATATAATTAGTCTCATAATATTACTACATAGTATTATTATTTAGCAACAAAAAAATGACTTTTCAGTCATTTTGTTGTTGATGATGTTGTTTGGTACTTAATGGAAGAGCTTGTTATTTTGTTTTAATTTAATAAAAATTGTCACACTTCAAAAGAACATTTATGCAAAAGCATTTTTTTAAATTATAATAACCAAAATTGTAATTAAAACACAATCAAGTTATTATTATGGCAAAAAAACAACGTTTTTTGACCCCTAGACCAAAAAAATTTTAAATAGGAAAATCAATATTTCCGACATTGAACTTGTCAACCTTTATTTCTTTTTTAATTGGGTTATGGTCTTGGCTTCATTTTGATTTATTAAGACGTATAAACAATCAAGAATGACTCCCACTGAATCTATAAGACTGAACATTCTTCCAAGATTATAAAACTGCAAAAGATTTTGTTATACAAACGGAGGTAACAAGCGATTGGGCTAGAGGAATCAAGCTTTTTTAGAATTTCCATGAGTGTGCGCAAAATAAAGAGCAACGTCCTCCAAATTTCTCTTGCACATTGTTGAACAACACAGAAAAAAAGTGTATTTTGAAATCAAAACTAGTTAATAATTGATAGCAAAAAAATATAAGAATAAGTAAAATTAATAACCTGATTAAGTTTCAATTACAATTTTGGTGTAATTACTGATTTTTTTTATTACAATAAAAAAAAAATGCTTTTGCATTTTAATACAGCGACCTCTAATACAGCGACCTCTAATACAGCGACCTCTAATACAGCGACCTCTAATACACCTTTAATACAGCTTTAATACTTCTAAAAAAGTTGGGAATGAAACACCATAGACTGTATGCAACTTTGGTAATGAAATATCTTAAACTGCATGCAACCATTAATTGGGAGATAAAAACAAAGAAAAAATTTAAAGAGCGAGAGAAGATTTGAAAAAAAAGACATAACATTGACATTAATGGTGAAATTATTTCTTGGCAACACATCCAGTCTCTGTACACTTTAGATAAAATAAACTCTGTGCGCCTAGCGCCAAAAGAGACAGATAAACACTTAAACCCTGGTCCTCTTTTATCTATAAAGGTCAAACTTACCAATCAAGTTTTTAGTTATCAAGTTGCTTATACATTATATTGCTGCTCTAATACAAATTTACTTCCTTTGAGTGTATTACCAACAGCAAGATTTGTTAAACGCATGGATACTTTATTCAATATATTGAGTTCATATAAATTATATGCAGATAAACCAGCTCGTTGTGCTCTAACTTTAAAAGGAGCAAGTATTTCTCAGTTGGAAAAGTTAAAGCATTGGATTGAGAAATGGAAATTTTGTAATGTTAGAAGTCAAGCAAGTATATCATGTCATTGGGGTTTAATTGTCACAATTAATAGTGTTCTAACCTTAAGTAGAGAGATCTTTTGAAGGTTTTCAGTTTGCTTGTACTTCTTATTTTAATAAGGACTGCATTTTTTTCCCATTATTTGAAGCAAAGGTGGTTGGAATGACCGCCCAAATGACAATTTCAAGAGCTGCCTATAGAAATGCTTTATTACTTTTACCTGCAGAAAAAATCCAATAGCATCGGTATTAGGGACTCAAATTTTGAAACAGCTTTCGATCTAAATAATTTTATGAAGTGTTTTAATCAAACAACCACTAATTGTGGAATTTATGAAACAGAAAATAACATACCTAAAGGAATATCTTATTTTCATCCAGGATCATTTTATAGGTTTACAGGAAAAATTTTAATGCAACCAAAGGATCAAGCCCTTTTACATATGGCTGGATGGCTTATTCAAAAGGTTAAGTTATGTCATAGGTGTGCAGATGTACTCTTTCTTAGTTCAGTTGACGATGCATCATCTTATGTCACTAATTTGTGAAATGGAAACAACTTTTATGAAATTTATTAATAAATATTTTGAAAGAAATGGACTGGCATGATTC
>NC_088921.1:36265000-36277500 GCF_038396675.1 Hydra vulgaris
GGAATATAAACTTGTTTTTTTGATACAAAATATTTAACTTACATTACATCACTTTTGTTACCAAGCAACTATTATCGTGGATTTTTTATATCTATTATTAGGAGTTAGATTTTTTAGAGTTACAAACAAAAGATTTGCAAGTCTTGAACTTATTCATTAAAAATAACTAAAAAAAACTGGTGGGACTCTTTCTGAGTGATTTTTTATAACATTTATAAAAGTTATCAAATCGAAAACAGTTTTTCTGCAAGACCAAGAGCAACTTTAAAAAATTATTTTAGTATTACAACTTTATTAATACTTATTTGAGTTGTTTAAATAAGATAATATTTGATTTGTTGAAGTTTTTACTTTCACTTGATACATTTATGCGTATTGCCTTAATTCATTAGGATAAATTCTTAAAATGCTGCAATGTATTTACATTTAAATCTTTTGATATATTTTTGAAGTAAAAACTGCTATCACAGTTTAGGAGGGAGAGGGGGTTTAGGGTTATGTGATCGCTTGTGACAGGAGGGAAGGAGTTAGGAATTGACAAATATAGGGTGATGTGCTTTACAGATGACCCTTCTTAATTGCATTTACAAAAGATTTGTTTTATTAAAATAATAATAAAATAGAGTTCTAACTGAATTTTTTTTTAATGTCTAAATAAAATAATTATATAATTCTTATTTTTATTTATTTATGTATATTTATATGTCAACCAAAATAAGAATATATAAACCAATAATAAAACAATAATAACAACCTATAAATAAAATTTTGCACAAATTTTAATTGCATTTATTATGTAACTTATTTCATGCATGCAAAAAACTTTTATACTTATTTGAAAGAGGATTTTATAATCTATTTAAATTTAATTTAATTAAGTTAAAAATATTATTTAAAAATTGAAAATAAAATGGTCAAAGTAAAGCGTTTGTTGCTAAGCAGTTTATGGAATGGGGTTTACCCAGATCAACTTCTTACGATAAAACCGTAAAATTGTAGAATGGATCTCTAAAAAGAAAAGATGGAAGTGGTCGAATCGCTAAGGTAGCTACTAAAGAAAATATTCCAAAGATTGCTGCATTTTTTGAAAATAAGGGTTGTCCCAAAAGAAAGTAGCTCAAGTTTTTAACTGTAGTCAAACTCGAATTTCCCAAGTATTAAAAACAATGATTAACATTCGAACTTTCAAAAAAACAAATCGTCCAGATCGTAGCCATCACCAGAAGAAAGCTATGCATCCTAAATGTGGTAAATTGTACAAAAATTATAAAAACTTGGATTTTGTTATGGATGATGAAAGCTATTTTACCTTAAACAATAGCACATTAGCTGCTATTGATAGGTTTTATGCCGCTGATCCTTCTCAATGTTCTGACCAAGTAAGATAAAAAATTACAATTTGCGTAAAAAGTACGAGGACAAGCTCTTAGTTTCTTGTCGCATTAGCCCCCGTGGAATAAGCCCTCTTTATATTCATCACAGAAAGCAGGCAATCAACCAGTATACTTATAAAGAGTTACTAGAAAAAAATTTTCTTCCTCTAATATCAGAATATTATAAAAAATACAATGAGTTTATCTTCTGGCCTGATCTAGCTCGATCACATTACGCAAAGTCGGTCATCGACTTTTTAAAATTGAAAAAAATCAAAGTTGTACCCAAAGATATAAACCCAGCTAACGTTCCAGAAGCAAGACCAATTGAAAACTTTTGGGGTGATTTAAAACGGCTAGTGTACGAGAATAATTGGAGAGCTGAGAATTTGAAGCTTAAAGGAAGAACTAGATATTGTTATTCAAAGACGAATAAAGAAATTTTCCTTACTCAAATAAAACATCTTTCAAAAAAACTTTATAATATTGTTAAATATGGTATTTATTATTATTATTATTATAAGTATGGTAATTATTTTAATATATTTATAAACTACATATACTAACATATTAACAGTTGAAATATTAAATAATAAAACTTATTAGTTCTTAAAATATTAATTTTTAAATTTTGTCCAAAATTTTATTTATGAGGTGTTATAAACAATTTTAATTGAACATTAAAAAAAAATAAAAGATTTTTTTCTCTAAAGTCTCTGTCGGCATAGCACGGTGAAAATTTGTTATAATGGTGAAGACATGTTCATTAGAAGAAATATCTAGTTAAAAAAACATTAAATATTAATTTAAGTGTCATTTTATGAGATTAATTACATGTGAATTTGACATGTGTTCTAAAACACTATTTTGCATTTTTAATTTATCAACTTTCTTACGCTACTAATGTTTTTATGCATCGAAAATAGACAGTTTTCTATATTTTTTTCGCTACTAACCTTTACTAATAGGTATTAGATAAACCATCTTTAAATAATATCCATACATTTGATTATGTAAATCTTATGCTAAATGTATGTAAATAGCCATGCATCATAAATATTTTGCTATTTTTTGCAATTAAAAAAGGTATAACAAAACGTTGGTCTTTGGTTAATGGTCATTTGATGAGAAATACTGAACATGTAAAAAAAAGATTTTTTGGACACAAATAATACCATAAATAATCTTTCATTACTGTTATAATATATAAGTTCTGTAAATATAAATCTAAAAAAGTTATTTTATGACAAAAACATGCATTGAAAAGTAATATTTTGATGTTTACACTGATAAAAGTAGTTTTGTCCATTAAAAATATTTCCTATTTTTCATCGAAAATTTAATTTTTTTAATTTTTTTTTTTATATTATATAATTACATGTTTATTACTTTATTTATGCATTTTATATATAAATATAGCTATTCTAATAAAAAAAACTACGAAAATAATTTTGGCACAAAAAACTCTAAAACTCTTTTGTCCTACTGTTCAGCGCGACAAAATAAGAATTATGTAATAACGTAATTCATTTTGTAAACAAAAACTTAACGAAAAAGCGCAGAACTTTAGTAATGCATGTAGTTTTAACTTACGTTACACAAATAAAAAATAAAAAAGTGTCTTAACTAAGCATCGTTATTCAAAACTTTAAATGTTAAAACATTTAATATTCTTTTGCATATATTTAAAAACTTTTTAACTAAAGTTTTTAAAAACTTTTTAAAAAAGTTTTTTAACTAAATTTTAGAAAAAACAAAACTTTATCATGTTTTTGTTAACTTACATTATACTAAAATTGCAAAAGTTCTTTCTTTGTTTTCTTGATATAAATATATATTATTTAGTATAAAATTTAACCAACAACAATTTGAACATGTTAGCACCATTTTCAAGCTAAATTAATTCTGATTATGCAAATAAATTCATAGTTAAAATAACATTTTACAATGACACTTTTTTTATTATGTGATAATGACAAAAACCGTAACTTTTGGAAGCATAAAAATGACTTAAACTAATTTTAGTACTATGGGTATATTTTAAATAAGCTTTCATGTGTCTACATCAATATTAATTTGCTAAAAGTTGACGAAAAAGAGAATACAATTTGACTACTTATTCTTTTCCTGCCGTCGAATTGCCGTCGAATTTTCTTATTGACTTGGTCAAATTGTGCATAACCTGGTCTAACTACGCAGCATGTGGTTTTATTGTCACAGCACCTACTACTAGAGTTTTGTTAATCATTGGCCTTAACATAAGGCCAAAATTTAAGTCTTTGGTCTTGAAAATGATTGCATAGGCCTTAGCCTTAAAACTCTTGTTCTTGACCTTGTTCTTGGTTTTGAAACTCTTGGCCTTGGCCTTGTAAACAGGGTTGCCAGGTTTTTTTTCTGGCACAAGCTAAAAACGAAACAAAAATAAACCAGAAATAAACCAGACCAAAAGAAATTTGGTCTGGTTTATTTCTGATTTTTATGCAGATGACCTGTGAGAAGACTTAACAAAATAGTTAGAAACGGAACACATAAACAGCCAAGGCAGTAGACATCTATGTTGCAGAGGTCTAGGTCTCAGGAAACTTCTAAATGGTCTCACGAAGCAGTTTAGAATTCAGCAGTGTTTTTAGAAACTAATTTTTCTTAAAAGTTTTTAGACTCGCTCTAATGATGCAATGTCAATTAATATATGATTTATGACGATTTCTGTAAAGATTTTTAGTTTCTTCACTTTTTGCATCCATAAGATATTACAGTAGATTTGAAAAGGCCTTTTCAACTTGGAAAACAACATTTGTTACAGGCAAATTTTTCTCAAAAAATGTCATTTTGAATGTAAGAATTTTTTAATATTTTTGGCAATTAAGGGATAAAAGCAACATTTTAATGACATTACAAGTAAAAGTTTTTTATGTTTTAAGATTTTGATGTGCGCATTTCTTTCATTTATTTTAACTTGATTGTTCTTCTATAAAATGAAAAAATGGAAATCTTTCTTTCCCTCAAATTAACTTTTTTCATGAAATAAAAATTTGATTAAATTGATTTATTATTAAATAAACCAGAATTATACCAGATTTTAAAAAACATGCCAGATAAAACAAAAAAAGACCAAAGACTCTAATATAAACCAGATTTAAACCAGATTTTCTAAAAAAAAAAAAAAAAAAAAAATCCTAGCCAAACTATAAAAGAACAAACCAGATTTGAGAAATCTGGCTTTAAAAAACACCAGATGGCAACCCTGTTTGTAACATGTGTCCTTGACCTTGCTACTTTTGGCCTAGTTAACAACCCTGCTTAAAAAAACATGAAAAAAAATAAACAATAATAATTAGCTCGTATACTTATTTATTTCTTAATAATTCTTGTCCATCCATATACTTAAGAGTTTACCTCGATTATTTATTTCTTAATAATTCTTGTCCTTCCATATACTTAAGAGTTTACCTCGATTATGTTTAAAATTATATATATATTCAATTTATATAAAATTATATATATATTCAATTCTAATACAGTTAAAAAAGAATTTAATAGAAAATTATTACAACCGATTTTCAGTTCTATGAAGTTAAATTACAAAATTTGACTAACAAAGTCAATGTGAAAGAAGTTGAGCACTTTACTACCAAAGAAAAAGAAACTTGTGTATGAAGCAAGTACCACTACATTAGGACTTTATTAACATGTTGATCGTTTTAGCATGATGTACTTTTACTAAAAAAAAATATCCATATAACATTTTTTTGTGCTAATTTAAGGAAAGATTGGGATTTTTACTTAATGTATGCTGTATTACATAATTTTAAGAATACCACAAATATCACAAAATATGAGTTCAAATGAGTTTAAGATTACCACAAATACCACAAAATACGAGTTTATAGGTTTATTTATACATTTTTATTCACTTTCCCCCTCCCCATATTGAGGGGGCTGCAACAGACAAGAAGATTACACTATTATTTTTTTATGTTGCAATCCTTTCTCACCTCTTTAACTTAGAAACACAAACCTTGATAAACAAGGCAGCTGCATAGAAAAACAAATTGATTCATTTTAGTATTTCTAATTTATTAGAAGTCTCTACAGAAAAAAATAACTGATGTGCAGTATGCCACTTATGCAATATGATGTGCAATCTGAGTTGCATGTAGTACTTTAAAAATAACATGACGAAGACTTTATTTTAACAAGTCTAAACAAAAAAAATTTCATTTAATTTTCATTCCACCATTCCTTTTTTGAGCCAGTTGGGTCAAAAAGTTATGTCAGGTTAAGCAACTGAAAAATACTTGGACAAAAACATTCAACAATTGCTCCAACACTTTTTTTATAAAAAATAATTCTTTTTTTTTTGGCAGCATGTTGTTTACCGCACATCATAATGTTTAATATAACTTTATGGCGTGTGCAATTCCTCAGAAGATATTATGATATTTTTTTTCATCATGATATATCAATCTTTTGATTTGCATACCATAATGAAATCCATTCAGCTACTTGTGTCATCTATTCAACTACTTGTGTCATTGTGATAATGTTTAAAATAAAACAAATGTTCTTTTGTTTGACGTTAAAATTACTACTGAAAAGATCCTATACTACATTTACTTTGCTTTTATGTCTGGTTAATGAATGTCAACACATGTAACATGTATTTAAAACATACAATCATCATATAACAACACATTTTTAATTTTTTCTTGTTCTATTCCAGTTCTCCAACCCAATAATTATATGTTGTCATAGTCAACTGCAGTGATTTCTACAAACCCTCTTTTCTTTTGTATTGGAACTAATACAACATTTGTTATTCAAATATTTGGAAATTTATCAAACTTCTAAACCATTTTAAACGATTTTGTAAACTAAATTCTAAAAATTTTACATAAGGTTTTTTGTAGGCTTTTTTCATAACCTGACATTTAAAAAACTACTTCCTTAAACACATCACACTTAATTACTTTTTAAACTATCCATTGAAATTTAACTGATTACATTAACTTGCTAATTTTTACCTGGTTCAGTATCCTTTTATTAATTAGTAAAATAGATTAATATAAATCACACTATTTTACTAATTACTATTTAAAGTGTAAACTACAGCATGATTAGATTTGAACTACAGCATGATTAGATTTGAACTACAGCATGATTAGTTTTGAACTAGAGCATGATTAGATTTGAACTACAGCATGATTAGATTTGAACTACAGCATGATTAGTTTTGAACTACAGCATGATTAGATTTGAACTACAGCATGATTAGATTTGAACTACAGCATGATTAGTTTTGAACTACAGCATGATTAGTTTTGAACTACAGCATGATTAGATTTGAACTACAGCATGATTAGATTTGAACTACAGCATGATTAGATTTGAACTACAGCATGATTAGATTTGAACTACAGCATGATTAGTTTTGAACTACAGCATGATTAGATTTGAACTACAGCATGATTAGTTTTGAACTACAGCATGATTAGATTTGAACTACAGCATGATTAGATTTGAACTACAGCATGATTAGCATGATTAGATTTGAACTACAGCATGATTAGTTTTGAACTACAGCATGATTAGTTTTGAACTACAGCATGATTAGATTTGAACTACAGCATGATTAGATTTGAACTACAGCATGATTAGATTTGAACTACAGCATGATTAGATTTGAACTACAGCATGATTAGATTTGAACTACAGCATGATTAGTTTTGAACTACAGCATGATTAGATTTGAACTACAGCATGATTAGTTTTGAACTACAGCATGATTAGATTTGAACTACAGCATGATTAGATTTGAACTACAGCATGATTAGATTTGAACTACAGCATGATTAGATTTGAACTACAGCATGATTAGATTTGAACTACAGCATGATTAGATTTGAACTACAGCATGATTAGATTTGAACTACAGCATAATTAGATTTGAACTACAGCATGATTAGTTTTAAACTACAGCATGATTAGTTTTGAAATACAGCATGATTAGATTTGAACTACAGCATGATTAGATTTGAAACAACTAATCAATAACAACAAATAAAGATAATTTAGAGAAAAAGTTAAAAATATTTTCAATTCTTGCCTCTTGAGTGTAATACTGTATGAGCCAAGAAAAATATTTTGTAAACAACCTAAAAACCCCTTAGAATCAGATTTCATAATGTTTCCAAAATATTTTTTTCATTAGTTTTTTGTGCAAACTGTGAAATAAAATAAATTATTTTGATTAAAGGAAGTTGAAAAAATTGCTATGTTAAATTACTCAATTACAGAGTTGAATTACTCACTGTCAACTGAGTAACAACTAAAAACATTTACAAAAACATTTATAGGTACACAAATTTTTTATTAATAAATGATCATTAGTAGAAATGAATGTATTTGATGAGCTAACCTTTTTAATTCTTTACTATACAAAAAGTTGCTTGGTTTAACATCCCGATGAATGATATTTTTTTTGTGCACATGTTTCAATGCAATTAACAGGTTCCACATATATTCTTGAATATCTCTTACTGTCATATGCTTTACAAAATCCTATAAATTAAAAGCATAAATGAACAAAAACTCACTGTTTTAAAAAAAATAACAACAACAAGTTATAACTTACTGAAAACCTTTGATGTGGGAAGTAAGGGAGTATAAAAATAACATGATCTCTATTTCGTATGACAGTCTTCACTGGCAAAACATTATTTTTTCCGCTAAAAATAAACAAACAGAATAAAATATGAAAAAAGATTAAAAACAAAAAAAACAAACAAATAAAAGTTAAGAATAAAATAAGACACATAATATAATAAAAAACAGAATAAAATATGGAAAAGAAAAAAATGATACTGAAAAACTAAAAGAAATTGTTATAAAAACAACTTCATGATTGAGAATATATTGAAGATCACACAAGCAAACTTCAAACTTTAGTATATTTATGCTTAAATGAAAATGCTTTGCATGAAATAGCAACAATTGGAGCCTGGAAACAAAAATATTTAGAACCTGTTCCCTAAATCTGAGGGCAATGATTTACTGAGTAATTAATATTTGCTAGTTTAAACTAAATCAATATAAATATTGACAAATTTACAACTTCATTTAATAATCTTTTAGAGTTTTACCTAACAATCTTTTAAAAGTTATGTAAAGTTTCCAAATTACACCACCCCAAAATGAGGGGGTTGTAAACATACACTTTTTTGTTTGTTAATTCACCTCCCCAAGGTTGAAAAAGCCATTACAGACAAGGAAGCTACTTAATTGTGGTTATAACCTTCTCTAAACTTCTCGCTTCTGAACTCTAAACTTCTCGCTTATGAAGCAAGCGCTCTACCACTACAGGGTGTTAGCTAGCCCAATAGTGCCGAGTATAACGCGGAATTCCCAATGGGCTAAAAATTCCCAAAAGTCAATGACCTTTTTTTTTTTTTAAGAGTGTTTTTTTGAGTTTTTGAGGACCTTTTCTAGAAAATTCCCAACATTTTCTAGAACAACAACAATAAAAATTCCCAATACGGCAAAAACGCAGTATAAAATTTATTTCTGGCTTACACCCTGCACTACACCACTATGGCTACATGGTCATAAGTTTTAAGTACTAAAATATGATTAACACACCATTTTGAATAATTAACAGACCATTTTGAATAATTACACACTATCTTGGATAATTAACACACCATTTTGACACTCTCAAAAACACTTTAACACAATAGCTCTTAAATTATATAAAATTAAAATCCAGGGTGCGGATTCAAAAAAACTTTTGTAACTCTTGCATAACTTATGGAAAACGATTCTATGAAATCTCAAACTTATGAGATCCTATGAAAGCTCAAATTTTCAGTGTTTACTTATAATATAAAATACTCATTCTTCAAAATCATGAAATTAGCTTAAAGCATGAAGAGGTTGTAGCAAAAATAATCAATTAGCCAAAATTTATCCCAAAACAGCTCACTCTAGAACCCCATAACTCTGCTGAAGAATAAAATCAAAAAAAATATATTGATTCAATGAGTTTATCATTTATTTTACTACAATTGTACAAAATTTCAAAGCACCATAACGAGTAGTTCTCAAGTCATTTATTGCAGCATGCGAAAAAATGACATTCTTAGAAAAAAAACAGTTTAAGATAATTAAAATTAGAAAAAAATAAGTTAAAATATTAAAAGAAATTTTTATCTCATTTCTAAATACTTGCTACCACTCCTCAATATAAGAGAAGTAATCTAATTTTATAAAAGCATTACTCTAAACTTATAAAAGATTTTTATAAGCTTTATTTAACTATTTAAGTTCCATACAGAAATTAATATTCATATTTAGCAAAACTGAAAATTTATAAAATTATAAATAGAAATATCAATTGGAAGATTGAATTAAACTAAAATCACTAAAAACTTTCAGCATCATAAGTTATTCCATCTCTTTAGCTTGATCAACTTTTTCATTTTGCTCTAATTTGTTTCCAATCTTGGTTTAATTTATCACTTGATTTTTTTTGCTATATTTTTAATTTTTTAACTTTTTGATTGTAAAATGTTATATAATTTTTACCAGGGTTATTAGTTCTAAATAAACATTTAGTTTAACACATCTTTTAGACACCACATTTTTGCTTTTAAAGAATTTTTATTGTTTTGAGTTTTTTCATGAAGGCACCTTTCTAACATGTTTTCATCAGATAAATCGATAGATATTGGTTTCATTATGTCCATAATTACAACAGGCTGTCCTGGTTTTTCTTTATCACATACATTTCAACAATATTGTCTGCTTGCACTAGGTAATAATAGTCTTAATTCTAAAAATAATGCCTCAAATTCACAAAACCACAGCTGTTGTAAAGTTCTTTTTTTAATTTCAGGCATTGCAATAACTAAATATCAGAAAATTTATTTAAAATATTTTTAGTGGTATAGGACTTCATGTTCCATAAACACTCAGTGCAATTGAATAGCAGCAAAGAACTTAAACCTTTTTTTTACGATATATATTCATGTTAATAGACTTTATCTCAGAATCAGGGCATGTTCAAACAAAGGCAAGAGATTGTATAATAACATCAACATCAATTAAAAGATTATTAAACTTATTTTGATTACCCCGAGGGTGTGAGCTTTATCATTGACAATAAGATTGTTGATTAAGATGTAAAGTTAGGCAAAAAAAAAAGAAGATGATTCTTCATTACAAAAGTATCTATATTTTCAATTTTCTTCATCCTTTTTTGAAAAAACTCTAGAGGCACAAGTTTTTCTTCTCCTCAAAACATTGTTTTTATATTGTGCAATTAGAAATAATATATTTATTTTATTCTCCACTACAAAAAAAAGGAACAATAAAGAATTATACTTTGACTATATTTAATATCAATAACTAAAAAAGATAACATTAGCTTTCAATCTACAGGTATCAAGAAATTAAGTAACATCTTAGCACAATAAGGTGGATTGCTTAATTTTTATGGCAAAAAAAGCCAAACTATTACTCACTATTTTCTAAAACTTGTTAGGAAAATTATTGCTCAAGCAGTTCAATGCAAATCAATGATGTACACTACCATTCATAATTATTTGAATGACAAACTTTTTTTAAAAATGCTATTTTTTATTTACCTATTTTTTATATTTATTTTTGCTGTATTAGATTCTAAATGCTTTGATAAAAATCATAAGAATAATAAAAATGTTAAAGTGGACAAAACTACATTAAAAAATGGACTATCAATGGCTGTAAACATGGACTAACGTGTCAAAGTTTTAAATCTTCAATTTCAAGACAAAATTGTTTTTCTGAAAAAAAATCATTGAATGTATTAGGTTGCTGCAAAAATAATCTCGTTTTTCAACCATTAACTTTGAACAAACATAACTCAGCATAGAATAAACTTTATTAATCGAAATAAGAACCATTACAATCAACACATTTTTGCCAACGAGAAACAAGTTTATTTATGCCGGTAGCGTAAAATTCCGAAGTCCTGGAAGCGATGAAGTCATCAAAGGTCGTTTTGACATCGTCTCGGCTTTTGAAGCATTTCTCGTGGAGAAAGTTGTCGAGATGCTTGAAAAAGTGGTAGTCGGTGGGCGAGAGGTCCGGTGAGTATGGTGGATGAGGCAGAGTTTCGTAGCCCAATGCGTTCAACTTCTGCAGGATCGGTTGTGCAACGTGCGGCCGGGCGTTGTCGTGGAGGAGAATTGGTCCCTTCATATTGACCTTTCTCGGGCACATACATCAGAGCTTTTGATGCATTTCGTCGATTTGCTGGCAGTACTTCTCTGCCGTAATCGTCTCGCCAGAATTCAGGAAGCTGTGATGGATGAGACCGGCTGCAGACCACCAAACAGTCACCATAACCTTCTTTTGGTGGAGATTCGGCTTCGGGAAGTGCTGTGGGGCCTCATCGCGGTCCAACCACTGCGTGGAACGTCGTCGGTTGTCGTAGAGGATCCATTTCTCATCACACGTCACGATCCGGTTGAGAAACGGATCGTTTTTGTTGCGCAGAAGAAGAGCAGACGATACCTCAAAACGACGATTTTTTTGATTTTCGTTCAGTTCGTGCGGCACCCATTTGCTAAGCTTTTTTGACTTTCCTATTTGCTTCAAGTGGCGATCAACTGTTGAGTTATGAACGTTGAGTTCTTCCGCAACCTCTCGTATGGTTTTGCGCGGGTCGGCTTCGATTAAGGCTCTCAATTGATCGTCATCAATCTCAGACGGGCGTCCGCGACCCTCTTCATCTTCAAGGCTCTCCTCACCGCTGCGGAATTTTTTGAACCACCACTGTGCCATGCATTCGTTAGTGGTTTCTGGGCCAAATGCAGTGTTGATATCGCGAGCTGTCTCGGCAGCTTTTCGGCCCATCTTGAACTGGAACAGAAAATTCGTGCAAATTTGTCTCTTGTCCATGATAGATTTGACGTCCTGTAAAAATGACTAAATTATTATAAAACAAAACCATTACGATAACTAGAAAAACGCGCTTTTAAATAACATATAGCATGACATCTGCCAATAATAAATTTATTCAAAAATTCATCCAAAAATATAAAATATGAAAAACGAGATTATTTTTGCAGCAACCTAATATAATAA
>NC_088921.1:36280000-36347500 GCF_038396675.1 Hydra vulgaris
TGTATATATATATATATATATATATATATATATATATATATATATATATATATATATATATATATATATATATATATATATATATATATATATATATATATATATATATATTAGAGGTGTGCAAAACTTGAAGTTTCAAGTTTGTAGTTCTAGTTTAATCAATAATCAAACTCAAATCAAATGTGTTTAGTTAATTAAATATAATTCGAATTTCGAACCTAAAGTTCAATATTTAAAAAGTTGCTGTAAAATTGTATTAAAACGCTTCAAAAAGTCACTGTAAAATTATATTATTACGCTTCAAAATGGAGGACGAGAGAGTAAGGAGCGTTATTTGGAATTATTTTGATAGGCGTAAAATTAACGATACCATTTTGGGTTTTTGTAAAATTAGAAAATGCAGTCAAAAAAGATCTTGTTCTACTTCATCTACAACTGGCTTATTTACTCACCTGAGAAGTTATCATAAGAAGGAATCAGCAGAGTGTGATAAAAAGGCACAAGAAGCAAAAAAAATGAAGAAGGAAGAAAATAAAGCTGGAAAACAACTCTCAGTTAGTGTCACAGATCTTTTACTGAATGAACTTCCAACAGTACCAGGTTCAGGACCAAAACCAGTCCAGTCCATATATATATATATATATATATATATATATATATATATATATATATATATATATATATATAAATATATATATATATATATATATATATATATATATATATATATATATATATATATATATATATATATATATATATATATATATATATATATGTATATATATATATATATATATATATATATATATATATATATATATATATATATATATATATATATATATATATATATATGCACACACTGAACTATGTTCAAGTTAAAAAGGTAATATAAAACTTAATTAACTGACAATAATTATAACAAAATTCTTATGAATTCTCTTTAAGTTATACATTATAAATATATTAAACATAAAACTACTTAACTTAATCTTTTAATAAACATAAATTTATTGAACTATAAACATTGGGAACATTATTTTTTCATTTTAGACTGAAAGTTTTAGTAGCACCAATTTACAGCTTATTTATTTGTAGGCACGCACAAACAAATATTATTCTAATAGAATAGAATAAGTAATCCTTTATATAGTGTATATGTCCCTATAAATTATAGCATAAATTATACTATAATTTAAAGGGACATATACACTATATTTATCACAAACTTTTAGAAAATCTTATCACAAATATTAACAAAAAAAAAATCAATATATCACATTTTAAAGTTACGCCAAAGTTAAGGTAGCTCTTAACTAACGTAACTTTTCTTACTTAAATCTAGCTGAGTATTTTCTTAAGATGTTTTGTGAATACCATAATTTAAGAAATGAACTTACGAAAAATATATCTTAAGTTTTGTGCTTAGCAACTGTGCAACTTTTGTGAATAGGAAAATTATTAAGTTTAGAATTTACGCCAAACTTACGCTTACGAAAGTTTTTTATGAAAGTGAATTTGCACCCAGAACTTTACAGAAACCATTAGGAAAAGTGATTTTTAAGCAAAAAAAAATTTGAGATGTCCCTGGTAGTCCCACACTCAACTTGTTTCTCTGCACAGCAAGTTTGTCAAGGTTTGTGTTTCAAAGTAAAAGAGTTGAGAGAGAGAGAGAGAGAGAGAGAGAGAGAGAGAGAGAGAGAGAGAGATGTAACCACAATAAAAAAAAGTACTTGACTGTAGTAGCTCCCTCAACCTTGGTAAAAGTGGATTTACATTTTAAAATAAACCTATTGTTTTTGTTATTTTCTAACATTTCATTATACTCGATTTTTTTATATACAGTCGTCCCCCGGTTAACGAACCCCCCTGTTAGCGAACTTTCGGTTAACGAACCGAAAGTTTGCCCAAAATCCTCCCCCGGTTAACGAACCGGGACCGCCAAATGGCGTGCACACGTGCGTGAAGGTCGGGCGCGCCGTCCAGCATTTCCCCCTCAGTTTTGTGAGTGTCATGGAAGCCTGGGAGGTGAATGGTTGTGCTGGGTGTGCTTTTGTTGTTTCATTTTTTTCTTGTCTTGTTTCACTAATATTTTTGTGCTTTTTTCTAGGTTTTTTACATCAAGGAGTGCATCGTTCTCATCACCAAAGCCTGGAAGAAGGTCACTCAAAAAACCCTAAACACTGCTTGGAAGCCCCTGTATCCAGCTACCTGCCAATCTGCACCAGGAGCAGGAGAGGAAGATGAGGACGAAGACGCCATCTTTGCTGACATTGTGGCAACTGCCAGGAACCTCAACATGGAAGTGGATGCCAACGATTTGACTGCCCTTGTTCAAGAGAACACTGACGACCTGAGTGTGGAGGACATGAGGGAGTTGGCTGCTGAACTAGGTGAAGCAACTGGAGAGACTGCTGAGGAGGAGGAACCCATTAAGTCAGCTGACATCAAAAATCTTTTCATCCACTGGGACAAAGTCCAAGAATTTTTAATGGCCCACCATCCCAAGAAGTTTGAGGTGGAGCAAGCTCTTGACCATGTTGAAGCTGTTGGGGTCAAGCATTTCCGCGCCATGCTCAAAGCCAGGGAAAAACAAACGACCATTGACAAGTTTTTCACTGCTGGGCCATCTGCAGCTGCTGGGCCATCTGGAACTGCTCAGAAGAGGGCTGCTGCAATTGACTTGGCGGATGACTCCGACTGAGTTTTCATTTTTTTTTTGTAAAAATTTGACAAGAAATTTTCTTGTTGATTTTTCTTTCAAGTTCAATTTTCAATTTTTTGGTAAAAAATTTGACAAGGATTTTTCATGTTCAATTTTCAATTTTTTCGTAAAATTTTGACAAGCATTTTTCAAGTTCAATTCTCAATTTTTTGGTAAAAATTTGACAAGCAATTTTCTTGTTGAATTTTCATTTTTTGATAAGCAATGTTCATGTTCAATTTTTAGTTTTTCCTAAAACTTTGACAAGCAATTTTCATGCACAATTTCAATTTGTTTCAATTTTTAAAAGTGCATAAATCTCAGGTTTCAATCATTTCAACTTTGCCTATTTTATTTATCAAGTTGGACAATTTTTTGAATTTTTTCCCCCATTATTTCGGCAAAATCCACCAATTAAAAATTTTTTAATGGCGGCCTATGGGAAAACGCGTTTCGGTTAACGAACTTTTCGGATAACGAACTAGTTCGTACTCCGAATTAAGTTCGTTAACCGGGGGACGACTGTACATTACATTTCATTATACTTTGAATTTCTCAAAACAATATATAAATCATTTTAAAACACTTTTAAAAGTTTTAATAGCAATAAAAAAAAAGTTACCCTAACAATTGTAGACAAAGCAATTCATTCTCTATCCGACCTGGAGAACTCGTTGGTACTAAATACTTGATTGCATACATCTGTGATTTATCTTCACGTAACCTTGCCAAGTAGACAACACTGAATGTTCCTGCCATAAAAGAAAAAATATTTTATTTAAAACTGTAATTTTTACACTAAAAAAAAAATACACACATATACAGATTCTTTATATTTATGGCATTGTCATGTTCTATTCAAATTTTTAATAAAAAAATAAATCTTAAAATCTTAAACATTAGTACTTGGATCTGGATAACTTTAGGAGTTCTGTTTTTTAATTGTCTTACATAAAATGGTAGCAAGAGACTTTATTTATTTGTTATACCAAATTACATTTTTCTTAACAATAGCAATGAAAAAATAATTTAATTGTAACTCAAACACATATATAAATGTGTTTGACCATTATCTCTGACATTACAAAATGTGTTTGACCATTATCTCTGACATTACAAAATGTGTTTGACCATTATCTCTGTTCTATCTCTATTATCCATATCTCTTTTCTTTGCTTACACTAGACATTATCATGCAGTGCATAACTTTTTAAAATAAAGCATGAGATTAAAAATAATGAGAAGCGGAAACCACTTTCAAAATAAATTACTAACACATTAAAAAATAATAATAATATTTTAATCAAGTAATGATAGTAGTTGTCAAAAAACATAAAAAAAAAGAAATTCAAATTATAACTTATTAAAATGTCATCAAAGCAATTTGAAAATCGTAAAAAAATCTTGCACAATTCCATCATGGAACTACAAACGAGTTTTAAAAGCTACTAAAGTTCCTATATCTACTGTTGGAAGGTTATATATACTGTTGGAAGGTTATATCTACTGTTGGAAGGTTATATATACTGTTGGAAGGTTATATATACTGTTGGAAGGGTTATAAAACAATATAAGAAGATTTTATCCATCAAACAAGCTCAAGATCAGGAAAAAAAAACTTTTTAAAAATAAAAAAGTTCTAAATAAGATTTGTTGTTCTTTTGAAAAACCTCTTGTTAGAGAAAGAGCTATAAAGTACAAAGTTTTTGATTTTTTTGGTAAGGAAAGTGAAGAAATACTACAATTACAAGTCTTTCTGATCAATTGAATACCCAAACCGTTCCATCAAACCAAATTCCACTGCCAAAACACAAGCACAAAAACTTTACAGCTAAGATTTGACAAACTTGAATGGCTGCATTTTGATGGACGATGACTTATAATGTGACTTTAGTCAAATTCCTGGTGACAAATATTGTTTGTGGCAGTGTAAGCAACAAGTATAAATACAAACTTGTGGACAAAAATGGAAAAAAATTGCTCTTATGGCAAGCAATTTGTAGTTGTGGAAAAAAGAGTAGAGCTTTTGCGACATTATTAACTTTAATATCAGAAATTTATATTCAAGAGTGTCTTCAAAAGCAACTTTTGCCACTCATTCAATTGCATGTTAGATCTTGTTTGTTTTGGCCTGACTTAGATTTGTGCCATTACGTTAAAAAAAACCTTAGAGTGATATAAATTGAGAAAGGTTAATTTTGTACCACAAAAGCTCAATCCATCAAATTGCTCACAAATCCCGGTCCATCGAAAAATATTGGGATATTGGCAAAGGATATTTGCCCAAAAACAGGCAAGATTATTAATTCACTACAAGAATTGCTGAAGGCATGGTTAACCATAAGTAAGAAAATGACAATAACAGTTGTGCAGAAATTAATGGGCACCATTAATTTTAACATGGTAATTAACACAAACCTATTAACTTATGATGAATTTTAAGTTAGTAAAAGGAACAGTAATCTAAACTGATTATTGTGGTTTGATTTTTTGATTCCAGATTATCATTATTATTGAGTTTTTAACTCTAATGGCTAGATAGGGCCTACCAGCGCCTTGATATACAGGACAGTAATGAAAAGGATTGGTATGATAATATTTAATAAATTGAATAAAATCTGTTTATTGTAAACAGTTGTCAAAATCTGTTTTAATTTGAGTTACATAACATAAAAACAATGCTGAAAATATAAACTAACTCATTCAAGGTTTAATTACACAAGCTATTTCAAATAATTTGCTGCCCTCCCACTCAGTTTATTTTTTTTGTTGCCTTCTTTACAGTCTCTTATTTATATTATATTATAACAAACCGAACATGTAAGCAAAAAAAAAAAAGAAAACTATAAAAAACTAATTAAACAAGAAATCAAAAAAACAACTAATTACAACAGGAATCCAAATAGGGAGTGTAAAAATTGGTGATCATAATGGCTTGGTGTCAAATCCTCTAATACTTATTTAAAATTCACTTAGGGTTTATGAGGTTATGATTTATTCGGAAAAAAAGAAAAGAGATGCAACTATACGACTATGGGAGACTCAAGCTTGGCTTTAATTTTGTGCAGAATTAGACAATAATTTGAACCACTAGCCAATAGAAATAAAAGTTGGATCACCAGCCAATAGAAATAAAAGTTGGATCGCCAGCCAATAGAAATAGGGCCAGTTTAGATGACATTGTCAAGAAGATCCTTAATGTGGATAAAAAACAATACAGGAGCAAAGATAGAACCTTGCTGTACCTAAGAAGTTACTAGAAATAAAAAAGGTATTGGCCTTTGAGGATGACTTTAATCCTGTGTTTAGAAAGAAATAATTTAATAATCAAAAAAACTTTATATAAAAAAAACTAATAATAGGAAGAAGACTAATTAGAGGACTGGAGACTAATTGGAGGATAGTCATAGAAATTAAACAATTTCCAAAGTTTTTAAAAATTGGAACCACTTATTTAGCACTTATTAATAGTTTAGAAATAAATAAAGTGAGTTCTGGAGAAAACTTTTGTAATACTATGATAGGAATATTGTCTGGACCATGCAGAATTCAATTAAGAGTTGACTTTGGCATTGGAAGACTTAGTAATTTGAATGTCTAACAACAGGTTAATCTGATTAACTGGAATGACAGAAAGAGTTTAGCCATTAGATTCAAGAGTCAAATTAGATAAAAAATTCTTTGAAAAAAGTTCTGCCTTATCATTGGGAGAGGTAATAAGATCAGACCCATAAAATCGATATGGATAATTTTGTAAAAAAAAATGAAAAAATGATTACAATATAATATACCAACTGCACAAAAAGGTGAGAATCATGAAGTAGAATGAGATATGAGCTAAAACTGAAAATAAGGAATAAAAGTTTCCATACCTGCCTTGTTCATGATATGAAGAACATTATCAAGACAGTTTTATTAGAGGAACAGCATTAAAGATGAGGCTAAAGCTTGATGATGATGATCACGATGATCATGTTGATCATGATGATGTTTATATATAAACATAGATATATATAAACATATATATATATATATATATATATATATATATATATATATATATATATATATATATATATATATATATATATATATATATATAGATCTATAGTTTGTTGTCTTTGGGAAGAGCGGAAGGAAAAGAGTAATTCTTACGCCTACACATACATCACTTTTAATTACTTTTGACTTTCGTCCAACATTTGCGTGTTTGACGAAAGTAAAAACCATTAATTTAATTACAAATAAATCGTTTTTTAAAAAAACCACAAAAACGCAAATTTAATTGACCAGAATGTTTTAAAAACATTCTGAATGTTTTTAACAATATAAACAATGTTTTTATTTTTATTTTTTTTAATAAAATGTTTTTATTTTTAACTTTTTTAATAAAATGTTTTTATTTTTATTTTTTTTTACTGTAAATCATGCGCGGAGTGTTGCTACATCGACTATCTTATAGCCTGACTCGCAAGGGAGTGCTGCTACATTGACTGACAAATAGCCTGACTCGCAAGGGAGTGCTGCTACATCGACTGAGGGTTTGGTTGGGGCAGGCAGCCTATCAATTAATAAAAAAAAATAATTCCGGTCTTGCATTTTAATTTTTACTTTTTGTCAACAAAATATGGAAAAAACTTTCGGACAACATCTTTGGGTTGTATATATATATATATATATATATATATATATATATATATATATATAAACATAAATTATTATAAATTAACAGGAAATATTACAAATAATTTAAAAAGGCTGCTAGATCTCCTAACTAACTTGTATACAAACAACCTTAATAGAAAGCAAGAGAATATTTTCATTGTTGTCTAATTCTGCACAAAATGAAGATTTTCACTTAGTGACTTCATCTCTAGATTACCTCAGATTTTTTTAAATTTATTTCATAACCAAATAAGTTCAAAAAATGCTTACTTGTTCCAGTAAAATTATTCTTTTTTCAATATATGTATATACAAATTTAACTTGTTTAATATATGGAAATACTATAGGTATTGTTTAAATTTATCCTTTTAATTTTTTGAAATGAAAATTTTTAAAATAAATATTTGGTGCTCTTGTTTTTAAAAAATGATTTTTTTAATTCCCGGAAAATCAGTAAATTTAAAATTTTTCACTTCCTAGGATCAAAAAAATGCTGTGAATTGATACTCTTTACACTGTATGTATTTTAAGTACAAAAAAACTGTATTTATAATGTCATTTTTGTTGCAACAAAATTGTAATCTTTTGAAATACTAATTTGTCTTTTGATACACTTTGATTAATTATTGAAAAATGATATTATAACCACAATTTTTAAAAAAGATTAAAACTTTAACTACAATCAGTGTAGTTTTATTTAACTTTTGCTAAAAAATAAATTTTAAATTTTTTCTTTTTATTATTGTTATGGTAGACGCAACGCTTACAAAAAGAGTAAAAAATTTTAGATCAAAAGTTAAATAAAATAATCTTAGTTTTATAAAAGACCAAAATTATATCAGAGTTTCCAAGAACCTATTTTTTTATTTAAAAGAATTCTAGAGCTTACCTTCTCCAACAGTTTTCAATATCTCAAAATGACTTTGAATAAATGGAAAGTTTTGAATTAAATCAGAAGCAAAATCTTGATTTTCTGAATTATAAAAAAATTTATAAATGTTATTTTATGTGTCTATACAACTTTAAACTTTATATACGTAGCAAATTATTTTGAAAACAGTTGCATATAAGATAACCAGGGTGAATACATAACACCCAAAAGCATAAAATGCAGTTGGGTCAAATCATTATATTTCAACCAATGGTCTGTGGCTCACCATCTCTGATTTTTACATATTGTTATGATCATCATGTAGATAGGTTAAATTTGAAATTTCAGACTTCCAAGTACAACGGTTCAGAAATTATAGCCTTAAAAACATGACACAGTGGCCCCCCTTGATTTACAAATGGTCAAAACAGACTACTTTAGAGCTGTATAACTTTTTTCTCACTTTCAACAAGTGTTTCAACAACATTTTTCTAGAACATTTTCTGGATAGTTCTCTCTTTAAAAAAGTGGTTTTCAGCCATTTTGAGATGCTTGTAAATTTTTCTAGCACTTTGTTTTGATTTAAGATTAACAGCATATAAGACCATTAGACCTAACTATCTGAAAATGCAAACATTATAAACTTGTTAAATCCACACCAAAAATGCCAGCATTTTTAAATCACCCTATTTTTCAATCATCAACGGTTGTATGTGTTACTAGCAACCAGTGCCCCTCTAATCTGCGAACTGGCCTATGTAAAGGGTGCAACTAATTATAAGTCATTTCTTGATAAAAGGAAAGATATGGTTGGTTGTCCTCTCCTTGAGCTAGTCTTTATAGTAGATAGGGGCACAAAAAAAGGGGGCAGTAACTTTTTATAGACGTTCATTATGGTTCAAATAAAGGTCTCTAAATTAATTTAGATATTTAGGTACTTAATACCTAAATATCTAAATTAATTTCAAAATGAAACCATTATTTCTTTAAATTCTATTTTATTATAGGTAATCAGTGGTGTTTATGTGGTCTGGACCCCTCCTCCCCCCTCACTCACTAAGGTGAGGGGGAGGGGGGAAGGGGTGGCACCAATCAAATTCAATTAACTTTCATTAATTCCCTTTTAAGACCATTACATAGTATATTTGCTGGAAAATCTCGCACACATTTTTGATAGTTACTATGAAAATTTGAATCTTATGGTAAAAGCATGAAAAAATGCAATAAAGATCTAACGGCCTTAACTGTATATTCATTAGAAAATGAATTATGTATGTTTCATGCTAGAAAATGAATGCTTATACCTTTGTAAGTTGGTTCCCTTCTTCCCCCTTTGATTGGTGCCACCCCAAACCCCCTCCCCCCACCTTAGTGAGTGAGGGGGGGGGAGGGGTCCAGACCACATAAACACCACTGAATACCTATAATAAAATAGAATTTAAAGAAATAATGGTTTCATTTTGAAATTAATTTAGATATTTAGGTATTAAGTACCTAAATATCTAAATTAATTTAAAGACCTTTATTTGAACCATAATGAACGTCTATAAAAAGTTATTGCCCCCTTTTTTTGTGCCCCAATCTACTATAAAGACCAGATCAAGGAGAGGACAGCCAACCATATCTTTCCTTTTATCAAGAAATGACTTATAATTAGTTGCACCCTTTACATAGGCCAGTTCGCAGATTAGAGGGGCACTGGTTTCTAGTAACATACAACCGTTGATGATTGAAAAATAGGGTGATTTAAAAATGCTGGCATTTTTGGTGTGAATTTGACAAGTTTATAATGTTTGCATTTTCAGATAGTTAGGTCTAATGGTCTTATATGCTGTTAATCTTAAATCAAAACAAAGTGCTAGAAAAATTTACAAGCATCTTAAAATGGCTGAAAATTGGACATTTTAGGCGAGTGGACATTTTGCTTTTAGATATATTTAAGCTCTAAACTGCAACAAGCTGCCTATATTTTGCCCGTTTATTGCAGACATTAGTAGCTAATCAGAAAAGCTATCTGTAAAGACTTGTGGATGAACAGAATAATGCTACAGTTAGTTTCATTTTGACATATTTTAGCAATTTTATGATTTTTTCCAAAGTTGAGGAGGTCATAATTTTTTTCTAATTTAACAAAAGTTAATAAAAACCACTTTTTTAAAGAGAGAACTATCCAGAAAATAGTTCTAGAAAAAATGAGACACTTGTTGAAAGTGAGAAAAAAGTTATACAGCTCTAAAGTAGTCTGTTTTGACCATTTGTAAATCAAGGGGGGCCACTGTGTCATGTTTTTAAGGCTATAATTTCTGAACCGTTGTACTTGGAAGTCTGAAATTTCAAATTTAACCTATCTACATGATGCACATAACAATATGTAAAAATCAGGAAAATCAGAGATGGTGCCCCACAAAGTTTTCTTCAAATTTGTTGAAATATAATGATTTGACCCAGTTATAAGAATAAACAAAACAATTAAAAAAAGATTAATAAACTTAAAAAACAATATTTGTCTAAAAATCAAAATTTATAAAATTAAATTGTTTCAATTTTAATTGTTTGAAGCAACAAAATGGTGTTTTTAGATTTGAAGACGCTACTTTTCTTGCTACATATCAGGTTTAGAGTATGGATCTTAGTCAATAACACCCTCGACAACACTTATTTGTGAAAAGAACAAGAACCCACACACTATATACAAGCCCTGCTATTTGTAAACAAATATAAATTTAAACCTGTGTAAACAGGTATAAATTACATATTTACAATTTGTGCAACTGTTCTTTATTAAGATTTTTTATCCAAAACTTATGGTTTTAATTGAAACATAATTATGGTTAAAACTTAAACATAATTATGGTTAAAACTTCAACCTTTTTAGAATCAATTATTAATTGATTCTAAAAAGGTTGAAGTTTGTTGAAGTTTTGTTTTGGCTGAAGTTTGTAGGACAAGATTGTTAGAAAGAAAAAAAAAAATTGTTCCAAGGATTCGCTACTCTTTTAGTGAAAAATGTCGTGATATATTTTACAATTATCAGTTATTTCACTGTGTAAGCATATACAGTGACAGTAATTAGGTTCCAGTACTTAGGTTATATTGTCAATGACTAAACATGTCAAATAACTCAACCTTATTTTTAAATTTAAATTGTTGAATACAATCAAAATGAATTCTTTTGGGAGCTAATGTGTCTAAATTAAGAAGCTGTAAGCAATCTTCACAGCAGAATTATTTTAAAAAGTGTAGTACTTTTGTAGCTTGTTGCTACAAAAGTACTGTGCATTTAGGGGCTGATTTGAATAATTATTGCAGACTTTTGCAAATTCTAAATATTGTTATATTGTTTATAATTATGTAATTTAATACTTATGTTGTTAATTTTATAGTATTTACGTTTATATTGTTTATGTTCAAACTTTCTTTATGTTTATGTTCAAGCTTTCTTTATGTTTATGTTATATTTAAGTTTTTCTTTATCTATAATTTATTGTATGAATAATTGTAGACAATAGTAGAGCTGTTATAAGAAATAAAACTTGCATAAAATTCATCTTATTAACAATAAAAGGATCACATTATGAATAAATGCAATAAGATGCAATACAAATGTGACTTTTAACAAAGCATCCCAGAGCACTACAGCTTATCTTGTAGACTTTTGTTGCTTTTTGTTAAAGCTGCTAAAGCAATGATAAGTTTGAAATTTCAATACCAAACAATAATGTGAGCAAAAGTATAATATATTCTATTCCAGTCAAATCCAGATTATTATTGTTGAGCTTTGATTTTAGAACTAGGGTTCTATAAACCATGATTAAGCAATTAATCATGGTGTGTGTGTGTTTGTGTTTGTGTTTGTGTGTGTGTGTGTGTGTGTGTGTGTGTGTGTGTGTGTGAGTGTGTGTGTGAGTGAGTGTGTGCGTGTGTGTGTGTGTGCGTGTGTGTGTAAACTAGTAGAACTCAATTATAAATTTTTGAATTTTACACAGTGCTTTGCCAATAAAGATTCATTCCCTATATATATATATATATATATATATATATATATATATATATATATATATATATATATATATATATATATATATATATATATATATATATATATATATATATATATATATATATATATATATATATATATATATATATATATATACCTAAAATATATTTATCAATTCTTTATTTTAACATATATTTGAATATAATATGTATTACCAATTTTTGAAATTATTTTTTACAACTATTAAAACATATATGTATTGATTTTGAGAAACTTGTCATACTTTTAGAGTTCTTAATTTTATTCCTTTCAGCTTCTTTAAGATTTTGCTCTTCTGTATTATTTTTTTGTTGAGATTCAGTTTTACTATGACATGGTGATTTACAAGCTCTGAATAATCTCTCTCTAGTTGGAGTTAAAATAAGTTCTGCAGGATTCATTTTTTGTTATATCTAAAAACTAAAAAAATGACTCTCCTAAAATATAAACTAAACATGTTTAAACATAACATGCAACAAAAATTGTTAGAACATTGTTTTTTTCAGTCAAGATCAAGTAAGACATTTTTACCCTGGTATCAGGCAACCCAGCTATTATCTATTTTAGCAAAATGCAAAATATGAAGTTTATCTTTATATAAAGATTTATAGTATACTTTTTATTTTAATTTAAAATTACATTGATTCTAAGTTTGAAGAAAAAATCATTCATTATTATATTTAAGAAAAAATTATATGCATGAAGATAAAAGTATAACAGCTTTTTAACTGTGACTTTATACCAAATTCTTCTTGCAATAGCAACAAAAAATAGGGATATAAACAATTGTATGACAAGAACACATTTGGTACCTGAGTATTTAAAATAATAGTTGTAGCGATAAAAAACTGTCATTTTATGATGGCTTAATGCTATAAAATAAAGTTACAAAAATATCAAACAGATTAATTAAAATCCTTTTTAGTAGTTAATTTAATCTTTTACAGTAATCTAAAAATCATGATATGTGAGAAATTATCTAAATTATATTTAGATAATTTTTCACATTATTTAGGTTTTATTTATTAAATAAGACCTAGACAGATTTTTTAAACTTATTTAAAGTTAAGAGCATAAGAAACTGATTGAAGTTTATTTAACTTTTAATAAGAAACTGATTGAAGTTTATTTAACTATTAATTTATAGAAGTTTACTTAAAAATCTTTTTTAATCGAAGTTATGTAAAATGCAAGTTAGTAACTTACATTTAACTTAACTTCACTAAAAAAAGATTACATTGTAAGCAAAATATAAAAACTAAACTGATTTACAAACTTTAACTAAAAAAATATGAACTTAATTATTGTAAGTTTTAATAACTACAACAATTCAAGTTGTTACATGTCATATGTCTATGAAGTAAATAAAAAGTGAAAATTTTAAATTAAATATTATGATTTAAACAAAAGATCAATGTTAAAAAAATTAAATTTTTTTTTTCAAATTTTTCCGACAAAAAATATTGTCCAATCAAATATAACTATTTTGCACATAGACGTAAGTTTACAATAATAAATATTTCATCGGTTGTCGTGCCCGATACATTATATAAGGCTTGTTCTCGTCATTCATTGACGAAAGCAGCAAATCCCTATGATATTACCCTGAATCTTAAATTACCCCGAACCTTGACCATTACCAAATTTGAGTAATATTGCAATTTTAAATGATCATGATGAAGACTTACACCATTATAATTATTTAGTCATATAAGTACATCACTATGTTACTCCAGAAATGTTTTTAAAACTAATTTAATAGTAGCTTTTTTAAAACTATTTAGAAGAACCCTCCATTTTTAACTTGTATTGAACTAGATTTTTTAAGTAATACTTTTATAATATATAAATTCATAAATTTGCTTTGATTTTATTATTAATTAATGAAATAGTAAACGTTTAATACCTAAATAATCTTAAGTTAAAATGTTTTTAGCAATAAATGACATTATGAAACTAAGCGGGCAATTGGTCCAGAAAAGACGCCCTTTAAACCTCTTTTTTATAACGTTGCTGCAAAATTTTAAGATTTGAGGTTTTTATTAGAAATAAGCATGTAACATGGTCACTATTTAAACGGTAATTTCCCCCAGAATATCTCATATTGCATTTATCTTGTAAATACTTTAACGACGATAATGTTTATGAATAAATTGGAACAATAGAAGAGCAGGGGCGAATCCGGATTTTTTGGTACTTGAGTTTAGTAACTTCATTGTAAATTCGAAACACCTAGTTTTTGTATTTTTATACTTAATTCATATGAGAATGCTTTGCTAAATATTGTGTTAATTAGAGCTTGAGAACAAAACAAAAAAATACCTTTTATAAAAATCACGTATTTGTCTTTTTAATTGTAAGACTTTTATTATAATTTCTCTTTCTTATTATAAAGAGATATCTAACTGCATTTACTTTGTATATATATTTGTATATAGTATTTATATGATATTTGTGCTTTTACAGGTTCTGACAATAAGATCTAACTTTTTTTATTATATATAACCTTAGGAATCTTCTTTAGATTTAGATTTTCAATTTATAACACTATTTATTCTAATTTTTTGTTCTTGTTTATATCTTGATGAAAAGTTTTAAACTTGTAAAAGGTTCTGAGATCATTATGATTTTAAGAGTACTTGTTTGTTTGTTTTTATAAACGACGACAAATGAAAACTTTTTTGTATCATTAAAAAAGTTAAGCCCGTATTTTATTTGACTTTTTCTTTAATAATTAATAACAGTTGATAAGCAAATTTTTTTTTTATTATTATTATATATTATATCATATTTATTTAAAACCACATATAAATGATCCAAAAAAGGGCAGAAAAATTGTGGTTTATTCTCTGACAACTAACTTTTTTGCAACGTCACTTATTACTCAAATCCGTAAACACAAATTAGTAGAATTCTTTCGGAGCTCATGCTAAAAAAAGTGTATAAAAGTGTATAAAAGATAATGTAAGAAAAAATAAGAAAATATAAGAAGATATAATAAAATATAAGAAAATATAAGAAAATATAAGAAGATATAATAAAATATAAGAAAATGTAAGAAAATATAAGAAAATATAAGAAAATGTAAGAAAATATAAGAAAATGTAAGAAAATATAAGAAAATATAAGACTAGAAATAGAAAACAAAGGGTAAAATATAAAAAAGCAAAAAATAAAACAAAAGGTTCAATTTTTTATTTTAAGATCCTTATGAGGTCCTAAGATCTTAAAGGATCCTAAGATCTTAAGGGATCCTAAGATCTTAAGGGATCCTAAGATCTTAAGAGATCCTAAGATCTTAAGAGTTTTTTTTAGGTAAAAAAAGATTAAGTTTAAACTAATAAGTTAAAAATTATGAAATTTTTTTTTTTTTTCATTCCTGCGCAAAGGAATGTACTAAGTTTATCTTAATAATTTTTTTCATTTATTTTTTTGCTTACTCATTCTTTCTAGTTATTTATTTACTAGTAATATAAATTTATAGGGTTGAACTCTTGTAATCCGAACTCTTATAACTCGGAGAAAAATTTAAATCGAACAAGTTATTTGGTCCCGGGTTTAATATTAAGTATTGAAAACTCTTGAAAGTCGAACATATTTTGAGACCCCATGAGGATTTAAAATAGATGAGTTCAACTGTATTTACAAACAAAGTTTGTAGTTTTATTATTTTCGGCAATTGATGTACATTATTGCCGTCATCCGGTAATGTAGCCTTATTTTAGAACAGTTATAATGTCTACTGTAATTTAATTAATGATGCAATTTAATTGAATTGGTGAGAAGAAGAACAGTACTAGTCCATTTTTTGTCATTTGCACTTTTTTTTCATAATTTCATTTAACTTATGTCGATCTCTCTACGTATTACAAAAATAATACTAGTTCATCTTTGTTTCATTATTTTTTGCCATAAAGTAGATTTAAACAATAACTATTTAAAACTTAAACATTGATTATTTCTAAATGAAAATATTGTACTAGTACTGTTCTTCTTTTCACCGATTCAATTGTAGTTTGAGATTTTTTTGATTTGAAAGCATATTGGTTAAAAATTTTTTTGATAAAAAAACACTGATTTAGAAATCTGTATTATATATTTGTTATGCATACTATTATTATATTTATAATAATAGTATGCATATGATAATAGCATATGTATTATTGAAGAATTATGTTAAAAAAATAAAAACTCAAAAGAACTACTAATAATAGTTAAAAAGAATTTAATTTTTAAATTAGTTTAACAAAAAATCTGTTTCTAACATTCCGTGATCAGCCATGGGTTCAACTTTCAATTGGAAATCTATCAAAATACAATTAAAGAATAAATTATTGCATTAAAAAAAAATTGAATTAATAACAAATAAATTAAAAGTTATATTGATTGTTTTACTTATTGTTTAAATATATATACATACATACATACATACATACATACATACATACATACATACATACATACATACATACATACATACATACATACATACATACATACATACATACATACATACATACATACATACATACATACATACATACATACATACATACATACATACATACATACATACATACATACATACATACATACATACATACATACATACATACATACATATATATATTTTTGATAAAATATATAATTTATATAATATATATATATATATACGCACACACATAAACATATATACAACCTGAATTTTTATTTTGGGAAGCATACGAGTCGTATAAAATATTTTGAGCTTGCTTTACTAATCCGCTAAAAACAGTTCGGTTGCCGGTTTGTAAAATCAGTCCTCTGCAACTACCCATAACAATTTGGGTATTTGCCAGCAAAATGTTCTCAGTTTTCAAAAAGTTATTGCTCGTTGATTGATGCGATTTGATCTCAAGAGAATGTTTCGTTGCTATAAGGTTATTTACAACTAAACGGGAATCACAAGAGATAACACGAATATCTGCAGGCACAAAATCTCCTCTTTGAAGCAATATTAAATCCCCTCGTACTAAACACCAGCCACTAGTATAACATATTTTTTTATTGCGAATAATTTTGTAAATGTTTTTGATTTTAGAATTAACTAAAGTATCCCACTGGTTCTGCGTCCATTTTGGTTCAGTTACAATTCTTTTTACAAATTTACTCCAGGAATATTCTAACTCGCTTATAGCAACTTTTGATGGTAAGGTGACTTTGTTTTTACCGTCTAAATTAAGTAGTTTATTTGCAAATTTTTCATCCAATCCGTATTCAATATGCGTATTTAAGAGTTTAATTAAATCAGAAAGATCTAACAAATGCTCCTGACTCTTATCGTCAAGTTCTTGGTTACAGCACCTTTCAAAGTACATCTTTTAACCTTTTATACATTGGTTGTCAAAAAATGATGTGTCTTATATATTCATTCAAAAAACTCAGTAAGGAAGTAATTGCAGTAACATTTCTCGACTGCACATGAAATAATTTAATTAAAATTTTAATTACAAAAATAAGTGTTCAGACTAATTACTCGCTTTTATGATATAGGAAATAAATATAAAATTAACGACCATTTGATTCAGTTTATTATATGAAGCAATTTTTATTCTTTTTATATTTTTGTTTTACTTTATTTTACTAACTCAAATTAGTTTAATAAAATGAATTAAGACAAATATAATGTTATAAACTTTTCAGAAACTGAATTAGGCCCACTAACAGTACTTTTGTGTTTGAGATTTGTTTGAAATACTCATGCTATCGCTTATGCCGGTTATTTGGTGTGTGTAATTCTCATTTTAGTTTATCATAATTTCTAATGGACAGAAAAAAGATTAAAACCAGTAATAATCCAATTGCGTTTTATCGTAATATTTTGAGTATCTGCTGCAGATTTAATAGTTCTGCTTTTCTTGGTACAATTAATAAACATTTTTCAAGAAAAAGAATTCTTGGTTTAATCTGTGAATTCATATGCTTTTACAATGGGACGATACCTCGACTGAAGGGCAATAGTAAGAAGTTGTGGTATTTGAGTTTACTTTTTTTTTAAATTTTAACTTTTGTTTTAAAAAAACTTCACGTATATATTTTTATAGTTATTAGGGTGCCTTTAAAAGATCTACAGTATTTTTACAAAGCAACGTAGAAGACTATCTTAACAGTAAGTTCACACCTCCTTTTTTCTAATGTCACTTATCTGGCTAGTGCCAGAAACAAGTCTCAGATCGCTTGGATCTCTAATCACTGTGCTACGACTGCTTATTATTTTCAAAACTTGAACACGTTTAAACTCAAATATAAATGCTATGCATAAAACTGCGGTGTTTGGACCATAATAAAAAATCTACAACTTATTTTGGCGGTTCTGATAATTCACACGTTTATAACAATGTAATAGATCTTCTAGTAAATAAAAATGGCATGTGTATTAATGTATCTATATATTCTAGTTGTTTTAGAAAAATAAAAAGCATAAGCAAAAAATAAAAAAAGAGGTTGGTAAGTATAAATAAAAACGCGGCGCGTCAATTTAATATCATCCGTTCTATCAAAATAATACTCAGACGAACATTAATTGCACATTAATAGACTAACATTAACTGCGCGTTTCAAAGTTGAATGCAATAATATTAGTCTAGTTGCACATTCTAAAATCCAGTGCAATGTCTGTCGCTTTCTCTCTGCTATCTTTCTAACTCGACTACTTTTACTTTTATTTACTTCTGTTCTTTCTTAAACTCACTTACTCTTGACCGTCGAAGCGAGCTATGATGCTCTTTAATAAGCTGAAATTGTCTTTGCAGATCTTGGTATGTCGCCTCAATATGGCAATCAGCTGAGGTAGGGGCGGTAAACCACAATACCTCAAAATGATACTAATTGTAGTCTGCGACAGAGGAAGTAAATATGGTAAAAAATATGTAACAATATAATATAAATATAAACAAATCAAGTAACAACATTTAACACGTTTTATATATATATATATATATATATATATATATATATATATATATATATATATATATATATATATATATATATATATATTTATATATGTATATATATATATATATATGTATATATATATATATATATATATATATATATATATATATATATATATATATGTATATATGTATATATATATATGTATATTATATATATATATATATATATATATATATATATATATATATATATATATATATATATATATATATATATATATATATATATATATATATATATATATGGGGTAAAGTAGGGTAAATTCAGCGTATTAAGTTATTTTATTGTTTATAAACAATGGTTTCTTTAATAACGTTAAAAATCATGCATATCGATACCCAGCAGATATATCTATAAAATAGCAGTAAAAAAATTGTTTCAAATTTTTAAAGTTTTATGTAAAATTTGTTTTACAAAGTATTCAAAAATGACGAAATAAGCTATCTAGTATGGTATTTTCGGCACAATGATACGGCAAGCTCGGCATACTTTAGAAAATTAAGAAGGTTATTGAAAACGCACTAATATGATTAAAATGTTATAAGCAACTATAAATTTGCATTGTATAAAGTAATTATCTTTTAAATGGAATTTGTTACACCTAATTATCATTTAATTAAGGGCGTTGCAATCGCAAAGAATAATAATTTTTAAACCGCCTACTAAAGTATGAATATATCACCCAAAACCATATTAGAAAAATCTGCTTCCATAGTAAAATTGAAAATGAAATGATGATTAATTTCTTTGATTTCGAGGATTATTTCTAAATTCTGTTAAAATAAGAATTCATATTTATAAGCTCATAAGTAATTCATTAAATAATATTTTACATAACTTCAATAGTTAAACATAAAAAAATAAAATACAAAATTCAAAGAAAACTTTATAACAAGATATTTATTTGAGAAAGTTCAAAAACAGTCAATCAATTTATGAAATATAACTGTTTTTTAAAGAATCAGTGTTTCATACAGTCATCACAAGTAAATACTTTTTTAGCATAAACACTACATATAGCAGCACATGTTTAACGCCACCAAATGCTGTAGCATTTATGGTGTTTATCCCAATTATCCTTTAAAAAAGGATTGACAGAATCACCATAACTGTATTGAGACATTGCACAAAGTTGTTTATTATTTGCACCTTTAGCATCAAGGTTATTCAAACACGTCTTTTGATGTGTAGATTATTTTTAATGAACTTTTTACGTAGCTGTCTTTTCTTATATTTCAAAGTTAAAGATTCCTCTAGTTGAGATTTATATGGTAATTTTTTCAGCATGGTCATTTCAGCACCCTCCCTTTTATACCTGTTCGTTTTGTATTTTTAATGTCAAGACCAGCCAGTGATCCAAATGAAACACCATGAGGTTGTGAGGATTCATCAGAAGTGCCTATTTCTTATGACTTTTAAAGTGTAAATGATGAATTTGGTGAAACAGATTCAAAACAAAATTTATGTAACCGAATTTTTTATAATTTGCATGTTGCCTAATTTTATTCACCTTCTTTAAAAGAGGGTGAACAAAATTAGGCAGCATGTAAATTATAAAAAAATAGTAAAAATGCTTTTAAAAAAATTGAACTATTTCTTTAAGAAACCTTTTTCTAGGTTAATAAAAAATAGATAAGTTAATATTTTACTTGATTTAAAAAAAAAAATCATGTTTGTGTTTTAAATAAATTTTGGAATATGTTAAAAATAATACATCTCTTAAAATGATTTACCTTTTTGAATGGCAATAACACAATCTGTGACAAAACCAATATGATCTAATTCTTTAGCAGAGTCTAACCCATTTTTGAGAGTAGGGTGCATTTCAGAGGTAATATTTGGCTTTGAAATTTTTGATACAACACACGAGTGATCAATAGCCTTAGCTGCGGCAAAGTCTTCTTCAGTAAACACATTTCTATCAAATGGATATATTCCACATTTTTTAAACCCTGACTGACAATTTTGAACAATTGCAGCTTTCCCATAACCTATTCCAAATAATTCACTAACCTCTAAATCAGTTACAGGACAACCAGGATGGTGACGAAGCCAAGTACCAACTTCCTGATTATATGACAATCCGGATTCATCTACGCTGAACAAGTTTGACGGTGGAATAATCCGCATTCCATTAGCATTAAACCTTTTTTCTAGTTCATCATAAAAACGATTAACTTTTATTCTATTAAAACCAATGGCTCGATGCAATGACGTTAACTCAGTAACTCTGACAAAGAGTTTATCATGGCGTTTCAAAACACCCCTAAACCATCCTGCTGACTAAGTTGCACAATTAAACTTGTGAATAATTCCATTTTCATCACAAAACTGGGATACCATTTGTTTCACATCTTTTTAAGACAGACCAAACAATCTCTGTTACATGGTTAGTAGAACTTCTACGAGCTTGAAAAGCTGAGAGTGTCTTTAGGTGTCCAGCACGTAACTTTTTAACACAACTATCAACAGATGCTCGTTTTATATAGTCATGTAGTGTTTGCTTTGATATTTTGTATTGTTGAAGTCAAATTTTTGGAGCAACCATCAACTAAAACTGCATTTACTGCTAGTTTTAATAATTCATTTGACCAATTACTATATTTTACACGTTTTATACTCATTGTAAGACGCTATAAAATAATGCTTATATATATATATATATATATATATATATATATATATATATATATATATATATATATATATATATATATATATATAATAATAATAATAATAATAATAATAATAATAATAATAATAATAATAATAATAATAATAATAATGCTGAACTTATTAGTAGTAGTGCCCTTTCGAGCGTGTTTGACACAGAACTCTCGGCAGCTATTGCAACCATGGTTATAGCGAGAAAGAGTTGCAGCACTTATTTTATAAGAAAATGGAAGTGTTTTCAAATATCTAACTTATATAAACTTCAAACTCTGTAATGTTAATATTTATCAAATTCTACAGTTTTATTTTCACTTGAAAATTGGATTGCGGCAACATCTCTCTAATTTTAATTTATAGTATTTGTTTCCGTTTCATTAAGTCTTTTGTTTCTTAAATAGTTTTAAAGTCTTCGTCAGTTAACATGCCTTTGTGGCCGAGCAGAGTTTCAGAAGCAAAACGCCGTGGTTCAAATCGAATCGATGGAAACTTTTTTTTTTCAAAATTTAAAAAAAAATAAAAAAAAAAGTTTTATAGATATTATGTAGATAACATGCGTAAAGATATTATGCACTGTAACAAACGAATGAGAGAAAATTTTTTGAATGAGAGAAAAAAGCTTAAAATTTTAAGAAACATCAAAACACCAGTAGAAGTTTGTTGCGTGTATGTCAAGATAGTTATGTTGTTAATGTGTTCAGATAATAAGTTCGAATAACCTACGGATGATCTAAAAAAAAAATAATGTGTGTAACTTAATAAAGAAAAAAAATAAATATCCCGACCTGCTACTCCAGAAGATGCGCCGAAGCGGCAAAAAAAAAAAAATATATATATATATATATATATATATATATATATATATACGCCCAGATTGAAAAAATTGAAAATGTTTTGTATTAAGGGGCAGATTTGACATACTTACCTCCCCGTGACCCTTTTTTCTGGTCCTCTTTTACTTTTTAAATTTGATATAATCTTGATGTATATATATATGTATATATATAATAATTTATTATATATATAATATTATATATGACATAAATTTAAATTTAGGAACTATAACTTTATTAAGTTTCAGAGAAACTAACGAATTCACTTTTTTACCAACTTGTTATTATTTTATTACTATCTGAATTACTAAAATCGACTTAAGAAAAAGCTAATAATCATAAGTTAACGTACCTATAATGTAAAAAAAGAAGTTTAAACTAACATTTAGAAAATTGTTTATCTTGCTACAATACCAATTTATGCAATACACAATTATAATTTCATTTTTCGAATGAATAAATATTTTTAGGTATCTTTTAAAGGGGTGCTGAAATTACCCTACTTTACCGATATATATATATATATATATATATATATATATATATATATATATATATATATATATATATATATATATATATATATATATATATATATATATATATATATATATATATATATATATATATATATATATATATATATATATATATATATATATATATATATATATACATTTTTCGGCAAATATTTTACCGAAACTGATACCGACATTTCGGCTAGTCAAAATTAATTTTATTAGAAAATTTATTTAAAAATGAAATTTTTTATTTCTTTATTTTTTATAATCGTATTATGTAAGAATTGGTTACACATGTATCTCAAATGTAGATTTAATTCATAAGTTGGCGATATAAGTTAATAGCGAAAGTTAACAACTAGTAGATTTTCTCTGCGAAAATATATATATATATATATATATATATATATATATATATATATTTATATATATATATATATATATATATATATATATATATATATATATATATATATATATATATATATATCGGTAAAGTAGGGTAATTTCAGCACCCCTTTAAAAGACAAGATTTTTTCGAGGTATTTTGTCAATATTCACAAAATCTTTGTAAAAAATTTTAAAAAATAACTGTTTTTCTAAATAAGACAAAAATTTAAAATCGTACAAGTTCTTCGGTTTTCGGTATGTTTTTCAACCAAAACTTTGCTTTTTTTAACGAATTTATAAAAAGTACCGAAACCAAAATTTCGGTACCGTTTCGAATTGAAATTCTGCTGAAAACTATACCGAAACAGAATTTCGGTCGATCACTAGTATATATATATATCCTTATATAGTAATCGAAAGAAATTTTTATAGTAAAAAAAGTCTCTTTCAACAACATTTAAGCGACTTCAACAAATTAGCGACATTTTAATGTTGTCTAAAAGTTAAAACAATTAAAATAATGCGGTACATTAAGTTTTATTGTTTTTTAAAAAACCGCAATAATAACGACTAGAAAGTTTTTTTATTATTTTATAATATTTTTAAAACATGTGCGGAGTGTTGCTACCTCGACTATATTATAGACTGCTGCTATAAGGAAGTGCCACTACATCGACTGAGGGTTTTGTTTGAGAAAGTAATCTATGTATATATAAAACATGTATATATTTTTTGTCATGTTTGTCTATAAATAGCCTTAGTTTAAATGACTTATCATCATTATTATTTGGCATAGCCTTATTATCATTTTTACGGAGGTTGGATAATATCTGCAAGAAAATACGGATATTGGATAATATCTGCAAGAATTTATCACAAGGCATTGCAAAAGTAAAAAAAAATTAAACTACCAACTCTAATTCTCTATTCCAATAGTTTTTCAACGAAGGAAATTTGTTCCAATAAATTCAAAACCATTCCTTTTTTTTTTAATGCATTTTTAATGCTACTTTTTTGTATTATTTTTTTGACTTTGTTATGACTTTGAATGAAACTTTGAAATTGTTATGACTTTGAATAAAAACGACTATTTCTTTGCCAAAAAACTTAAATAATCAACTAGTTTGTGACGTTCAGAAAAGTGGTCTTTCGCTGGCATTATGAATAAATATATTGACTTGAGTTTTATTATTAATTTTACAATAAATATAATACTTATTTTAAAATTATGTGTAATAATGCAATAATTTTATAATACTTATAAAAATAAAAACAAGAAAACTCCTTACTTATATCTATATCTATTGACTAAAAAAAATAAGGAAATTGAAATAATAATATAACATTCAATGTTAGAATCAACAAGATTCCAAAAATAATTTCATTATCAATCAACTCATTAAGCTAAGTAAAACAAACTTTTTTTTAACCACTACACCTTGTTCAAGTTGAACAAGGTGTCGAGCAAGTTGTTGCAAGGTTTGCAGAAAATTTAATAGAATCAACAACTCTAATTGGATCATATAAAAAAACATTTTGTATACGTCAATCTTTTTTACAACATAAATATAAAATAAGGCAACGTAAATATAAATTCAATATTTGCTTTTTTTCAAAATTCGACTCTGATGACGTACTAAATGCACAACTTACGCGCTTTGGATTTTAAAGTGCGAAGCCAGTGCCCGTCGCGCAGTGAGTCGAAATCCTGAAAAAACGGCAAACCCCTTCCCCCCATTAAAAACTATTGCTAGAAAATAATTAATTATATTATAATGTAACTAAATACCACTAAAAGACAATAATTAATTTTTTTGTGAACAATTTTTATGGTTTCATCAATTTATACGTCTTTTTCCGAGACTTATACATTGTATTTTAATTATCGGAAAACTCGTTCAAAAAAGTTTCGCTCTAGTGTCACTCTTTTAAGATTGATATGGGTAAAAACAGTTTAAAATTTAATTTGAAATCATATGTTTAAGATGTTTGCTAACTATTAACAACATTTTTGACAATAAATTCTAATTTCAAATTTTCATACTGAGATCTCAAAAATGTGACATAAATTAATTTTTTTAAATTAGTTTAATTATGAGTTTAGTTTAAAAACTACAAAATTCCACTAGATTCCATGGAAGTTTTAATATTTTTCCAAAATATCATTTGCCCCAACTTGCGCCAGTTATAATAAGATCTTTTAAATACTTCGTCTTTTTCATTTTTTTTTTCCATATTTAATTAAAAATTTAATTGTTCATTAAAAATTTAATTGTTCATTAAAAATTTAAATAAATTAATTCAAACAGATGGTGCTAATTATCAAATCTCGAAAACCAAAATATGCAACATTTGATGGCATAGTGCTGTTTTAAAATTTAAACTTGCGTATAAAATAACTAACAGTAGTTCATTGCTAACATTCAACATGAAGAGAATACATTTAGTTCCTATAATTCAAGATTTAGGAATTAATCATGATAATTTATTCAAGGCTCTTCTACGTGAGTTTTGTAGACTAGAGGGTCTATACTATGAAAGTATTGACAAACCTGAAAGGGGTCATCCATAAATTACGTAACGCAATTTCCGACCATTTCCCCCCCCCCCTCCCCTCGTCACAAAGTCTTAACACTTAAGTAGCATGTTTTGTATGAGTCCGTCACAAAACCTTCGAAACCCCCTCCCCCTAATAGCGTGACGTAATTTATGGACGAACCCAAATGATAAATCTAAAGAAAACTTTAATAACATTTAAATGTAAATTCCGATCAAAGTTGCGGAAATATTCAAGAACCTTTTCAAGACTTTTAGAACACGAGCGAACTTGGTTGAACAAAGATGAAACCGTTGACAAAATAACTTTGCAGCAGGTCCAGGTAGAAAGTGAAAGAACTGGGAAGATTTAGGTTATAGAAGCAGAAGATCTAAGGTAATAACAAATCAACTAAATTCAACCCAGTTAAAAAAATAGTTTACAAGCTTAAATATTAAATAATATCTTGTTTAACGTTGCCAAATTGGCTGAATATCCTGCTGAAGCATTGGCATTAACTTCAATAAAAAAAACCACTAGAGATCCTAACAAAAAAGACTTCATTGTTCTCATGAAAAGTGCTACAAACTCTGAAAAAGATAAAATCACGGAGATAAATTTGAAAACCGAAGATGCCTTGAGCTTAAAAATTCAGTGTGACCTTTTTAATGAACGGTATCAAATTATTAGAAATTCATCAAAAATACATAATGCAGGTATTTATCCTTCACTTTATGAAACTAAGAATAAGAGACACAAATGTTATTTGTGTCTCTTATTCTTAGTTTCATAAAGTGAAGGATAAATACCTGCATTATGTATTTTTGATGAATTTCTAATAATTTGATACCGTTCATTAAAAAGGTATCAAATTATTAGATATTCATCTTAATATCAGTATGCTCCTGTTATTAGTTGAACTCTGAAAGTTTTGTCCAGTATTGCTATGAAACTACAGCTCTTATATTCAAAAACTATTGCTGGTATGTGATTCCCCCAACTGTTCATAAACTCTTGGAACATGGTGTGTAAATATCTGAGGAATTAAAACTGTCAATTGGTTACTACTCTGAAGAGTCACAAGAGGCTCTACATATGGAAATTCGCGAAACTAGATTAAACCATACAGCCAAGATACTTAGAAAAAATGTTATGAAAAAACCAATATCAATACCTGCTGATTAAAGTGATCCTGTAATATCAAATATTTGTTTCAAAAAATACAAGGTTGAAAATGGAAAAAAACTTACCCCAGAAGTTTCATCTTCGTTAATGCTGTAATAATGAAGTAAAGCTTTTTTATTAGTATTAGATTTTCTTTTTTTGTTTTCTTGAAAGAAAAATTAGATAAGATAAATATTTATTTTGTATTTAATATATTTTAATATTGTTGTAATATTAAGATATTTTTTGAACCAATTTTTCTTTTTAATTAGTAAATGTTTTGGTTTGAAGAATTTAATTTTTTTAAATTAAGTCAGTCTTTGTATGCGTAAAAGACTCTAACACGTATACGCGTGTGTAGTACGAGTCTTAGGCACAAAAAATGTTTACATTAAAAAATATATGGTATTCTTTTATATGGTATCTTGGATCAAGGAATACGATTTTTTTATTTAAATCAAATTTTGCACGCGTAAATGACGTAAATGACACTTACACTCGTAAACGCACGTTGTATTATTAGCTTTATCTAGAAATATAGCACTATATTAGAACTATGCACCTGGTATATCAATGTATAGCATATATATGGTAAATGTTTTACCACATTGTATGTATACATGGGCTAAGCCTAGGAATTTCGGTTACTCCGGCCGAAATTCTACAAATAATTCTGGCAAATGCAGCTTGTCATGGTGGTTAAAGTTCTAGATCAGAGCCGAGAGGCACGAGGTTCAATACTGCCCAATAAACGACATTTATAAGAAAGGAACTTCCTAGTCAAAGTTGTGTTTAACTTAAAATTTTTTGTTTTTTGTCTTATTCGTCACCTTACCCCATGTTCCTTTACAACTAAAAATTTTCAATAGTACCCTTTATATTCCATTTCAATATTAAATTAACGTGAACCAAATTTTTTAACAAAAACTGACTAGAGTATATTTTTTACCAGAGTATATTTTTTTCCCAGCTTAATATACATTTTTTTTAAATATTTATCTTTTTTAGTTCTTTATTTACTAAATTTTATACTTATAAAGAATCATGTAATTTAACTGATTAAATAAGTCAGTCAACCAATTTGAGAGAAAATCAAGTTACCATTACATAGTGGTCCAGGAGCATGCCATAAATACAAAATAATTATTTATTTATAATAAAAACAATTAAAAAATTAAACTATATATGTTTTGTGAAAACCAGATTTAATTTTTTAAGGTCCGTAATTTAAAAAAAAATTTATCTAAGGAGGGTTTGAAATTCAAAAATTGAAGAAAATTACATTTTTTTTGCACAAAATCCGGTCTATCATCTTTTATACATGCTAACTCCAGCCGATGTCACAGATATACCAATTTTTTTTTAGATATTCTTATAAAAAATGGATAATCAACTTAAAGTAATTTAAAATATACAATTCTATAAAAAAGATACAATTAACCGTAAGTTTTTTATTATAAATTTTTTATTATAAATTTTTTGAAAATAAAACTTTGATCAATCAGGAATATTTTCGTCCTGGTTTGCCCACCTTGAAATTTTTTGTGTTTGAAAAAATGTTTATTCCTAACTTGTCTTTTGTTTTTCCTGTTCTGGTGAAAAAAAGAAACGATCATTTTCACATAAATGGCTACTTGAATATTCCTGGTTAACTTACTCACAGATTGAAGATGGATCATACTGCCTTCCATGTACACTGTTGGGTAGCAGTATTCCAAACAATATTAAAGGTTTTTGAATAATAGTTGTTAATCAACTTTATTCAAAAATCTTTTGCAATATGGGGTAATGCATCTCGTGCTTATATGGATCACAATAATAGTTGTTGATTTCATCAAATGTCAATGCATTTTCTTAACATGCTGCAATCTAGACCTAATTCAAAAAATCTGCTTAAAGTTGACATCGATAATCTCAGAAAAAAACTTAATATAAGTAATCAAAATAAATTAATTCCAATTATAAAAACAATTATTTTTCTTGGTTGCAACGATATTGCTTTTCGAGGTCATTGTGATGACAGTAAGTATCATCCAGAGATTGGAGAAACATGTAAAGACAACATTGGTATAGGTAACTTTGTAGAGCTTTTAAATTTTCGTGTTGAAGCAGGTGATAAAGTTCTTGAGCACCATATTCGTTCTGCTCCTTAAAATGCAAACTATATATCTAAAACTGCACAAAACGAACTTGTTGAATGCTGTGGAAAAATAATTGAAGAAGTTCTAATTAAGAAAATTAAAAAGTCAGGTTTTTTTTTTTCTTGTGTGATGGAGCCTCTAATTATTCTAATATTGAACAGCTATCTCTAGTTGTAAGATACATTAACTGTGATATTGTTATTTGTGAAGACTTTCTACGGTTTATTGAATGTAAATCTGGTACAACTTGTCTTAGTCTTGCGCAAAATATAATTTCTGCAATTGATGATCTTGATCTTGATATCCAAAAATGTAGAGTTCAAGGATGTGATGGTGCTGGGGCAATGTCTGGTAAATTAAAAGATATTTCATCTAAAATTAAATTTATCAATTCAAAGGCAATTTTTGTTCACTGTGCATGCCATAAACTTAACTTAGTTATTAGTAAATCATGCAATGTTCGGAGTGTTAGAAATGTTCTTGATCAAATCAAAGATATTTCATACTTTTTTAACTTATTACCTAAACATGCCAGCTGTCTCAATAAATTCTAAGAAACTTAGAGATCTGGATGTTTTTTTTGATAACTACATATCCGTTTTTCATTCGATGGAAGAAATGGCATACAATGAAGTAAGAGTTATAATATTGATACTTCTTCAGAAGCTTCATGTTTTTTTAAATCTTATGACAAATTTTTCTTTTATTGTAAATTTAGTTTTAACAAAACAAATAATGGAGTATTTCTATGCCAACATTGTTGTTCTCCAAACTAAAGCATTTGATATATCACAACAGTGTAATGGAGTAAACTGATTAAAAACTCAAATTTTAGATTTAAAAAAAATATTGATGTCTATCATAACGAATGGTACTTAATTGCTCTTGATCTAGCTGAGACTCTTGATGTTTCAGAAGTTAAACCAAGGCTCTGCGGCATAAAAATTTATAGAGATAATTATCCCTCTGACACAGTTTCAGATTATTTCAAATATTCCATCACATCTCCTCTTCCAGATAATTTATTTAATGAATTAAAAAATAGATTTGATGAAGGTGAGATGGTTAAACAAAGGTTTATCTGATATTCCTGCAACTGTTGTAAAAAAAAAAAAAATGTTTTTCGAAGTCTCCCACAAATCTAATTCATGCTGAATTAGATTTGTGGGAAACATTTTGGAATAATCAATCTGTGATCCTTTCACAGATTGATTACAGAGACTTTAAAGTCTATTGATATGAGGGGTTTCCCAAGCATTAGGGAAAGTTTTTTTAGTAATGGGAACAATTCCAATTACTACATGTGAATGCGAGAGGAGCATTTCTATTATACGCAGACTGAAGACTTATATGCGAAGCTGCATGACAGAGTCAAGGTTTAATTCTTTAGCTTTGATGTCTATTCATCAAGAAATAATTCCTGATGTAGAAAGAGTTTTGAGTATTTTTTCTATTTTAGGGTAACAACGCTTAGAGTTGGTTTTTGCCTAATATTAATTTATTAATTTCTTTTTTGTTTATTGACTATATTCGTGTATTTTATTTTATATTTAAGTTTATATTATATTTAGTGAAAATTAGAAAAAACAACATAAAAAATTAAAAAAAAACTATTAAAAAAGTTTGGCCTAACTGCCTATCAAGAAAAGGTAAGAATCCATAAATGGAGGGCTAACCTAAGGCAACAATACAAATACTTTGCACTAAGTGCCTATCAATAAAAGGAAAGAATCCAGAAATGGAGAGTTAACCTTAGGCCTCATGACAGTTTACAGATGGAGTGCTAAGTCCTATGGCTTACCGTCTCGTTGGTGCACTTCGTTAAATAAGTTAGATAAATAAAAAGTGTCTAATTTATGAACAGAATGGCCAAGGCAAACTTTTCATTAGTTTTGTTTTATATGGATAATTGATAAACAATGCCAAGTAAGTAATAATAAAGTAATTATGTCGCTTTGATGACGAATTACTAAAATATAGCGCGATTTACTAAAATATAGCGCGATTTACTAAAATATAGCGCGAATTACTAAAATATAGGTTGCAAAAAATAGGCGATATTTTTTGCAACCTTTACACCACCACCCCCTCCTCGCTGGTCCGGGGGAGGGGTTTACAAAAAAATATCGCCGACTATATTTTGGCAACTCGAAAAAAAACAGGCATTACCCACAAAAAATCCTGCATCCGCCCCTGTCAATAGTTATTTAATGGTGAAACCAATTTTAAATATGAGGAACAAAGATATCTTCGATTTCTTAATTAAAGGAAAATATGAGAATAAATGTGAAAGTTTAATTAGTAAGGAAGCAAAAACCGAAATTCGTAAATTAATTGCTCAATTTTGATTTTTCATCCAGCTTCTAAAAAAAACTTCTGCCTTGCGATTTACCATTACTTTTTATTGACAAAACTCTAATAAAAAGAGTAATTAATACAAACATTTTGGGTATCTATATCAATGAAAACCTTAATTGGAAATATCACATAGAATTCTTGTGTAAAAAAGTTGCTAAAAGTTTAGGAATATCATATAAAGCTAGAAGTGCTTAAATAAACGTAGTTTAACTCAATTATATTACTCCTTTATCCATTGTCATTTAAACTATGCAAATATTGCTTGGTGTAGTGCTAATAAATCCAAACTTAGGCCTCTTTATCGTCAACAAAAGCATGTAGCTCGTCTTATTAATTTTAAAGATAGATTTGCTCATGCCAAATCTCTCTTATTTGAAATGAAAATTCTTGATATATATCAGCTAAATGTTTTTAATATTCTTTGTTTTATGTACAATTGTAAAACTAACTCCAACCCAGTTTCTTCCCATAATTTATATACCTTAAAAGATAAAAATAAATACAACTAAAGAAATGATAATTTAATTCGTCAACCATTTTTTCAAACTAATTTTGGAAAATCAAGCATTTCTTTTCGTAGAGCTTCTCTTTGAATTAAAATAGTTTTAAACCATTTTGACTTTTCTTTGGAATGGAGTTATCTCTCATTCAAAAAAAAGCTTAAGGAAATCATTTTTTCTATTGATGATATGTTTTTGTATTTTTGAACATTGAATAATTAACATTGTTATTTTTTATGCAGTGATGTAACTGAATATGTATATGAATGCTCTTAAATTTTTCTTGTGCTTTATACACTTGATCATGTATGTATGGATTTGATTTTTATGAAATTTTTAAATTTACGAATGGTTCTCGATGAAGACTTGATGGTCTTCTGCGAGTGTCCGCTTCCTTTTTATTTATTAAATCAAATACTTGTACATTTTTTGTTTATTTATATTTTCTAGTTGTAAAAGGATTTTTTATTCTTAACGATTTAATTCATTTGTATAACGACTTTTATACTTTGTATAAATTTTAAGTTTCAAGTTCTTCATCAGCGGTTCTCTGTGACAAGACCTCATGGTCTTCTTTGAGTATCCGTAAAAGTAAAAACTTCTTTTAGTTTAGAAAAAACGCGACAAATAATGAACTTGGCTGAATTTTAGTAATTTGTTGTCACTTTTTATCAAAAAAAAATCGAAAAAATATATTTCTAATATTTATTAACAAGTAAAAACATTGTTAGACTATTATAAAAACAAAAAAAATATTCCTTAAACTTTATGTAAAATGAAAGTGAGATAATTAAGTCTTACAAAAAAATGGCAAAGAAATATTAGAGAAGATGTTTTAACGTTTAATGTTTTACGTCATCACTTTAATAACGTAAACAAAAATTTACGTGAAAAACTAGAAAAAGTTGCTAAATATGCCTATGTTATGCAATAAGTTTGAAAACATATTGCTTAACATAGCTGTTACATAAAATAATATTATAATATTAATTTGCATAAAAGGTTGAAATTTCAATATATTATGTCATCTATCAAAAATATTACGTATTGCATTTAATATTGGTACAATTTACAATAAAAATGCATTAAAAACAAACATTTCATGAAAAAAACATACCTTGACTATCCGTCAAGAAGCCTTAGATAAAGGTTGCATGTTATACTCTGTCTACAATTTTATTGTAAAAGTTAAAAGTGATTGCATTCCAGATTCCGGAATTGTCACTTTAAAATACAGTGCTCCTGTGAATCTTCAAGGAATAATGGATCACACTACAAACAGGATTTGGAAAGTTATAGATAAATCAAAACTACCTGAGCCTTGCAATACTCTTCTTCTTATAAGCAAAGTCGGATTTGATGGTTTATCTGGACAGTCTGTTTATAAACAGAGAACTGAAGATGATGAGGACAGATTGCCAGTTCCAGTTGAAGAATCTTTGTTTCTTTCGTGTACAGTTTCTGAGCAACTTAAAGTACAAGAAACTAATGTTATTCTTTGGACTAACCCCAAAACATCCTCAACCCAATGTTGTTGTCCTGTTTGAATGAAATACATTAAACTGTTTGAATGAAATACATTAAAATCAAAAAATTGTTAAAGCAGAATATGATTTTTTTATGTCAACTGAACCCAGAACAACAACCATAGACTTATTTCATATCAAGTTAGAATATACAATGATTGATGGGAAAGTTTCCGCTCTTCTTTCTCCATTAAGTAATTCTTATAAAGTTTACAATATGTGGAATAAATCCTGAAAAAATGAATGACTTTGTAATTGCTTACAATAGGCAACCAAATCAGATGTCTTTGGACCTTGGAATTTTCCATCTCTGGATTCGTTGTTTTGAACGTCTGTTACATATTGGACAGAGAAGAAGACCATGGTACAATGATTGCGGATTTTTTCATTCAAACACTACTGAAAAGAAAAAAATAGTTGGAAGTAGAAAAAAGAAATTCAGGAAAACATTAAAGATTTTTTATTAAAGAAAACACTCGGACTTGTTGTTGATGTACCAATGAGTGGTGACTCTGGTACATCCAATGATGGAAACACAGCAAGAAGGGCATTTAGAAATCATGAAATTTTTGCTGAAATAATTGAAATTAAAAAGGGTCTTGTTAAAAGAATTTTCATCATACTTTGTGTATTGTTCTGCAAGCACCCAATTGATTCAGATAAACTAGAAATATATTGCAAATACACATTTAAGATATTTGTAGCATACTTTAAATGGTACTCTATGCCTGTTGGAGTGCACAGGATGATTGTCTATTCACACCAGGTTGTAAAAGACATGCCAGTTCCAATTGGCTTCTTATCTGAAGAAGCCCAGGAAAATAGAAACAAAGATGTTAAAAATTTCTAAAAACATTTCACAAGAAAATTTTCTAGAAAAATTACAAATGAAGATGTAATACGAAGATTTCCTTTCAGACCCCTTTATTACTTCTATCAGGCAAAGTTCTGAATCAAAGAAAGAATTTGCTCTTCCAGCAGAATGTTTAGACCTTTTGTAATTTTATTATTTCAATTATATACTTCATATCAAACTATTTGAAGTATTAATAGTATGGCTCCTAAACAGATTTACTTTATTTGAAGAAATCATTTTTAGCACCTTTTTTTTGAGTAGGGATGTGACACCTGTTTCATAGCAATTTTTTAAAAATCAAACCATTTATTATTATGTATTTTAAAATAGCTCAGTTTAGTAAAAAAACTTAAATTTTTAAGTATTAAAATAAAAATGTATTTTTATTTTTATTACTTTAATTACGCTTTCTTTTTAAGTTGTCAAATGTTCTTGCTGTGCTCCAATATGCACAGAATATTCATGTCTAGCTAATAATAAAATATGTGTCCTTGATGATTATGTTTATTAATCGACCAGAAAGTCAAACTATTGAAATCAGTATAATAGAAATAAGTTAAACATATAGATCAAAAAATAAATGCAAAAAACATGTGACATGTTGTGTAATGCGTTCTTGGTGTGTTATTTTAGAGTTTGTTTAATCTATACACTAATATTCGTAATATTTGTAAGTGTATCATATATCATGGAAATTATTAAATTAATTTGAATATTATCATGTAACATGTGTCATATGTTGTGCTTGCTTTTTGCCCTTGGTGTGCTTCTCTACATGTTTATACAATCTACCAAGGTGTCATAAATGTAAAATTTGTCCTCCAGAGAATTTAGTTGAAAGGTATTCCAAAAAAATTTTTGTTAATTAAATGTTAAATGTAAGTTATTACCCTATGTGTTCATAGTGCTCTTAAGGACGGATCCTTAGGGTTGGGGGGGGGGGTGTAGGTCAACCCCCTACTCCTTATATATCTTGAAAATATTTTTTTTTGTAAATTTATATTTAACTGAACAATTATTTAAAAAGTAATAAAAAGTTTTAATGAATCTGAATTGCGCAAAATAAAAAAAAAATAAAAAAAATCGCATCGATATAATTTCATAGTCACATAAATTTAATAAAAGATAAAGGTTCTAAAAAATTAATTAAAAACATGATAACCGCCCCTCCCCCTACTTAACTGGATAGTTTGGATCAACTAAACCAACCCCACTCCCACCCCCTCATTCTTTTCTAAATGGCCTGATGGACCGAATCAAAAAAAGTTTTAAACGCTCCTCACCCCTTCCTTTTTAGGTGGTCTGGATCCGCCCCTGAGTGTTCTGCACATATATGATATTTATTCAATCAAACAAAAATGTATTATCAGTGCAGGTGACTATTTATAATTAATAGAAAATTAAAAACTAAATACGAAATACGCGTCACATTTTTACTATTCGTTATTTCATTTGTCCTTGGTTTCGTGTTATTAGTGTATTCTTCAGAGGTATGACAACCGACAATACAATAATAGTTATTGTTGGCCAAGGTATAATGAACATTCAACGAAAATTTTAGCTTTTAAGCTTCAAAAATGGCGAGTATATGATTTTTGCCTCAAAAGTGACACTTCTGAAAAACATCTTAATGTGTTTTTTATTTTGCTTCAGTCTAACTTTGTCTAATTTTGTCTAATGTTTAATCGTTTTAATTGTCTAATCCTTTTCTAATTTTGTCTAATGTTTAATCGTTTTAATTGTCTAATCCTTTTCTAATTTTGTCTAATGTTTAATCGTTTTAATTGTCTAATCCTTTTCTAATTTTGTCTAATGTTTAATCGTTTTAATTGTCTAATCCTTTTCTAATTTAAAACATTTTTTCGTTATACGCGACAAATGTTCACAGTTATATCATATATGTTAAACATTAAATTAGTTTAATAAAATTATATAAAACTAATGCTATAAATTAAACTTCTATTTTTCAAAAAACCATTATAAAGAGATAATAGAATGATTTTTTTGTTAAAAATTAAAAAATTTATATATATCTTTAAAAGGTTATATGTGACGCATTTAACCAAAATCGTAATTAAATCGCAACATATCAAACAGTATAAAATGAAAAAAAAAACTGATCAAATCTAATTTTCTTTTAAATTGGAATTTTTGCCAATAAAAATTACTAAAAGACTTTTTAAGCATAAATTAAACCCAAGTAATCGATAAAGTTTGTATTTTTTTAGTGATTTTGTACAACCTATCGTTTTAAAATTTTGTGATTACTTAAAATTGATGATTAATTTTAAAATGATTATTAAAATAGAATGTATTTTTCATTCACAAAGTCATCATTATGTTATTTACTTTAATCTAAGACTTTAGTACTAGTAATTATTAACAAAACGTGCGATCATGAAGAAATAAAAAGAAATTAAAAGAAATGGCTAGCTATGGAGTTTTGATTTTTATATACCGCATCTTTAGCCGCATTTTTCTCGGAATCGCAATTGTGAAATGTGACATATTTTTGATTATAACTTCAGATAGAATCAGGATAGAGTATTTTAGTGTCATTTTGAAGCTCGCACATTTAAAATGATGAACAAAACTCATATTATGTCATTTTTGACATAACGATGCTTTTAGTCAAAAGGGTCACACATTAGTAAAAAAATATTTGTCTAAATTCAATATAAAGCCAAGATTTAAACAAGGTACAAACAAGTCTAATATGATGCAGGGTTTATTTGTTTTGATTTAAAAAGCTGACATTAAAACGTCATGAGTCCAAACTTCATCAGCTTAAACGTCAAAGTGTTTTTGAACAGCTAATTTACGTCAATCTTTTTGTACCAAGTTTTTTTTAAATCATTTTTTAAAGAAATGTTTTTTCACTAGTTTTAAAATACTCTCTTGAGATTTACCAAAGAGTTTATTTATACTTTGAATTTAAAAATGAATAACATTTCGTTTTCTGATAAATAACATAACGTTCCCCGATAAACCATTACTGCTTTTTGAGTTTTTTATTATCCAATAACTTAGATAAATAAAAAAAACTTCTAAATTTGTTTACAACATCATTATGTAACTCCCTTATTTACCTCTAACATGTTTACTTTACGCCTTTAACACCCTTATCTCAACTAATTGTTTAACCCATTCCCATCTTTGTTACTTAAAAACACTTTTGAAAATTAAAGTTGCTTATTAAAAATACCAAAAGAAAATTTTGAGAATTTTTTTTTTACTTTTATTACCAATCTCACCGTTATATTTGATAAAGAAGAACGATGTTAATATAATGACGGCTGTTTTTAAAAAGATTACGTTACGTCTCATCTCTAATGTCTAACAATGATTTTAGCAATATTTATATAATTAAAAAAAGTTAATTATATAAAAATAATTAAAAACACGCAACAGTATTTATTCATTCAGATTATTGTCAAATTTTAACACAGACGTGGGAAGGATACGAGTTTCATTTAAATTATCACGGAAATGACGTCGTTACCAATGCAAACATTATGATATAAACATTTTATCTTTTTAAAATTACGGAAAAATACAAAAGCAATGGGAGAGAGAAGTGGCAATTACAGTTTTGGAATCGAAAACCAAATACATTCTCTTAGTCTTGACGAAATATGCTACGTTTTAAATACGGATCTTACGCATGGAGTTAAAAATATTGATGCAAAAGTTTTACTTAAAGTTTATGGATGCAACAAATATTCAAGACCAAAAAAAAATACAAAATCGAAGTCTGCCATTAAGAAACTACTTCCGTGCATTTATTCAAAAGCAGACTGGTCAAAAAAGGATTGGGATAGAGTATTTAATTACAGAATTAACAAAACCCACTGTGTTACTCGAGAGTGCATAAAAAAAAACATAACCGGAAGAAATTTGGTGAAAGGAGACATTATACATTTAGAATGTGGTCAGATTGTCCCAGCGGATATTATAATTTTTCAATATGAAGGATGTCTAATTGTTGATAACCGTATTATAACTGGTAATAAGTTTGAAAAAAAGTCAAATATTTTTACAAATAGGGATTTTTTACACAGTGAAAATGTGGTTTTTGCTGGAACCGAACTACTAAGCGGTAAATGTGTTGGCATTGTAATCGCGACAGGTAATGGCACTATATTCGGAAACTTGACTAAGGTTGCCCGAAAAGTTCGACTTACACACCAATCGCTTTCCAGTTTTTATTCTTATTCAGCAAAACCAGCAAGTTCTTTTCAAACAGTAACATGAAATATATTAACTAGGTAATTTTATAAATTAATTTTATAAATTGTATATAATATAAACATCTTACCAAATTCAAATTTTTCCTGAAAATTTTCGTCTTTTGTTAAACTAAAATTTTCACGACATTAGTTTGACGAAAATAAATAAAACATAAATAAATTGTTAAATGTCTATTTATTAATTATCACTTTAATGTGTGAAATATAATTTATTACATTGTTTATTGTGATAAAAATAACATGAGTAATTAAAATGTTATTTTTGTATTTTTGGGAAATTGATTTGAACCCGTTGTATTAACTTATTATCAAGAGATTTTTAAAAATGTTGCTTTTTATTATTGATAAAGAATTTTTAATTTTCGAACTTTATTCGTTCTTTTCTCTAGAAAATAGCGTTTCTTGTAAATTATTTTAGTTTATGAAAAAAAATTATGATAATAAGAAATAATAATAATATTAATTAAAAAACAATTGTTAAAAACAAAAAATAAAATCCTTGTATAATAATAATAATTTGTTTTTTGCAATTAAAAAAAATTAATTGCGCTTTTTTACATTTATAATTTCTTAGACTTTAGGTTTTGTCATAATAAATTTGTGCTATTTTTGTCCTCTTCCAAACTTATAAATTCGCCAGTTTGGTTAGAAAAGTCTTTAATTTTTGAAGCTGTGAAAAAGGTTTATGAGTGCTAAATGTAACCAACAGTACTAATAATATTAGTATTGGTTTAGTAAAATACTAAATCAATTCTAATTTTCATCATCGACTTTGGCTTCAGCTTTGACTTGTCGTTCGTTATTCTTTCTTTTTAATATAGTTTGAAGGCTTGGTTTTTTATTTCCTAATTTTTTATGCTGAAACAATACAAAAAATTTGCAAACAATGGTATGATTCTGGTACAGATTTTTAAAAACATTATTTTGAAACCTGTTTTATTGTCTAATTGAATTAGAATTTGAATGCAGGAGTTTACAAGCAACTCCATTTAGAGTGAGTAATTGCAAAGAATGTAAACTTTACATTCTTTGCAATTACTCACTCTAAATGGAGTTGCTTGTAAACTCCTGCATTCAAATTCTGAATCAAAAAATAAAATGGCCCAAAGTCTTACTTAAAAGTAATAACTAATCATATGGTTCAAGTTTAATGCTTTACAGTAAAGCATTAAACTTGAACCATATGATTAGTTATTACTTTTAAGTAAGACTTTGGGCCATTTTATTTTTTAATTCAGATATGCATTGCAGTGGTAATTAAATCAGCATGTTAATGCAGCAGAAACCTAAAACTTGTATGCTTTTTTATGGCCGATGCTAATGGGAAGATATGGGGCCCCCCCCACCCCCTTCCACCAACTTGTTTTCTAAAGGACTTTTTTTCTTTCTTTTTTTCCTAGAAAAACAAGACATAATCGACTTTTTTTTTCTTTCTTTTTTTCCTAGAAAAACAAGACATAATTGACTTTTTTTATAAATTCACGATTGTGGCCCCAAAACTCCGAAACTCGTGTCATTTTCTGTATAAATATTTTCAGTTTGATAACAAAACTATCTGCGCTTGTATTAGTAACTTGTAATTTTTACAATAACAGTTACAAAGCTTTGTTATGTTTTATTATGATAAAATATTACCAGTAATATATGCATGGGATGCACCATTTCTCTCAGGTGACAATTTTTAATCTGATTTTAATTGACATGATACCTGACTAATGTAAACTTTTATTAGTCTTTACTATGATAGTATGAAAATCACAGAATTTACTTTTCATACTGTCGTAGTAAAAATTATGCGGTAGTGGTGTTGCGGTAGAGCGCTTGCCTCATAAGTGAAAAGTTCCGAGTTTGATCCCCACTACGTCCCTGGTAGTACCGCGCTCAACTTGTTTCTCCGCGCATTGGCCTTGTTCGTCAAGGTTCCTGTTTCAGAATTATAGAGTTGAGAAAGAGTTGTAATCACAATTAAAGTAGCCTCCTCGACTGTAGTGGCCTTCAGGGCCTCGGGGAGGTGAATTAACATTAAAAAATAAATAAATAACGACAGTATGAAAATTACAAAATGTATTGACTACATTAGTATATTCTTTCGTTTGTTTGACAAAATTTACTAAATTAGTCTATTTTTTTATTAGTTTAATATCCTTTAATATATTAAAGCTACTTGGTGAGAAATGATCTTTATAGCAAATTTTGAACAATTTTTTATCACATTATTGTTCGATTTTAACTTATATCTCTTAATGTTAATCTCAATATAATTGAAATTTTTATTTTAAATTAAAATTTGCAATTTTGTTACAATACACTGATAACTATAAATTGTCAACACCTACATATCTTAGCCTTGTAGCTAACTACAACATAAAAATAAGTCTATTGCTATAATTGTAGTATGAATACTTCATGGTAAAGTAGGCTCTTCATCATAGATACTTCATGGTAGGGTAAATTTTTGGTTCGGTGATTCTGAATTATAAAGTTAGTAATAAAAAAACGGACTTGTGACGTACACAATACGTCTGTGTCCATTGGGTGAGTTAGATGATAAAAAAAAAAAGAGTATAAAAGAAATCTTTATTTTTCTATTATAACTATGCTTAGTAAAAAAAAGTCGATGTAGCAAAAACTGTGTTATTTGTTATGTTAGTTGTTGTGTTAGTTGTTGTGTTGGTCGTTGTGTTAGTAGATGATGATGCTTAAACTTACTTGCTTCAATAAAAAAATGGTTTTATAAACCACAAATAGCAACAAAAAAAAATTTTCAGTAAAAATTCTAAACATCCAATATTGAATGTTTAAATACATCCATAATTGACCCGCATTCAGAGCAAGTAATTTTATAAATCTTTTAATACTCGTTGGTTTCTCGGTGTAACTATCTTTTCTCTCTAATTTCTTTACAAATCATATAAGTTTGAAATATTCCAGTATCTTTAATTTTTGATCCTTCAAATCTATATTTTGTAATGAACCATTAAGCCATTAAGCAATATAAAGTTTTAGAAACAAAATAAATTCAAATTAAATTAATTGATTAAAAAAATTAAATTTCTATTAATTGTATATTTAAAATATTCTTTTAAAGAAAGGTATTAATAACTGTAGTTCTCAGATTTCATAATATCAGAATTAAATTGTTTGTGTACATTTTATTTTTTTCCTTGTTTTTAACTTAAAATAAAAGTAAAAATTAGTAAATCTTTTTTATTTAACCTATAACCAGGGCAACTATAACCAGGGGCGGGTCCAGCATTTATTGGTCTTTTAGATCAACGAGCAAACTCCAAACACAAACAAAACTAAACTTAAATCAGCATCAGAATCAGAAACATATCAGATCATTATCAGCATCGGAAACACACCGCTCGCTTAATTAATTTTGTAAGTTGTTTTTCAAATTTAAAACCACTTCTGAGAGAAATGAAATCCTTAAATGTATACGAATCAAATATTTATAATATTTTATCTTTCATCTTTAAATGTGAAAATCAATTATCTCCTGATGTATTTATAAACCTTTATAATGCATGGCCCATAAACAAATACAATCTTCGAAATCGAAAAAATCTACAAGAACCTTTCTGCCAAACTAAATTTGAACAACTGACGGGTGACAACTAAAAAACGAGACTGGATTTAAAGACACATATCTCTTTAAAGAAGTAAGATAAAACAAAAAGAAAAAATGTTATAGAAAGTATTTTTATTCTAGTTTTTAAATATATAATCAGTTGTTCTCAATTGAACCATTTCTTCTGACTTTATCAACTAGGCCTGGTATAGACTGAGCTAGGCTTCGTATGAGCTCAATATCAATTTTATTAAGGCAATACTTGATTCTAGAACGTAATTTTTTAAGATTTTCATGTCAATTATTCTTGTAGACAAGACCTTTCAAAATACTCCAAAAATTTTCGATAGGACGACATTGCGGCAAGTTTGCAGGGTTATCCGCTTTCTCAACATAATGCACGTTTTCCTTGTTTAGGTACATGATTACTGTTTTTGCATTGTGAGATGATGCTAAATCTGGCAAGAATACATATGCACCATCTGAATAATACTTATTGATGAATGGAATAAAGATCTTCTTAATACATTTGTTTAAAATAGATTTTTTGATTTACAGCCAGTCCACTTGGTACAAAATAAGGTTGAGAAATTCCATTTTCAGAAAAAGCAATCCATAGAAGTAATTTCTTTTGAAACTTTTTTGTTTGTTAGGTATTTAACTGTAGAGGGAGTAGATTTTACATCACTAGTATAAAATATATCATTTCCATTGATACTGGAGTGATTTAACGTGAAATAAGACTTATCGTCAATGATTGGTTTATGATTTTTGAATTTCTGACACAATCGACTGCACTTAGTTCAAGCAGCTGCTTTTTGGTGATCAGAGCGTTATGGAATCGTCATTTTTTTCTAGATTTAATATCCGTTCTTTTTTTTAATGTTTTACTAATGTGTTGCTGAGTACAGTTGAACCTTTTAGCTGCCTGTCGTTGAGAAACTCCGTCTTTATGGTCAAACATGAGGTTGAGCCTTTCAATGTTTGTCCTGGTCATTTTTTAACTTTTACTCCACTTCCTTGAACTCTTTGGTACCCAGATTCACTTTCAGCACGTTTAATTATCTTGTAGATAGTACTTTTAGGTATATTCTTAACTTTAAAGGTGTCATAAGTGAACTTTTTACCAGCATTTTTGTAATTTAAATAAAATTCATACAAACGTTTTCTAATCTCTTCTTTTTTTGAATTTATTTTTTTACTCATTTTTCTATTAAAAAAAAAAACACATAAAAAATTTAAAAACTAGAATAAAAATACCTTCTAAAACAGTTTTCCTATTTTTAAAATCTTATTCCTTTAAAGAGATACGTGTCTTTAAATCCAGTCTCGTTTTTTAGTTGTCGCCCGTTATAAAATAATTGATAAAGCTTTCAGCAATTTTTGACCATTAATAACGTATATGAGTAAATTAACAATAATAGTTTTCGTAATCAGTTTATCTATAAATTAATCTTGGATTTGGCTGAATATTACCTGAATTAATCTTTTCCTTTCCTATTACTATTCCCATTAAAATCAGATACGTTGCGTCTGCTTTTTTTTTTTTTTTTTTTTTTTTTAATATATATATATTTGCTGTTTATATAATAAGAAAATATAATTACAACGAAACATTTACATACAAAAAAAGTTGATTTATAAAAAACAGGCAGGGGCTCAAAGAAAATATGGATGACTAAAGTCACCACAATCTTTTCATAGAGCCCCTATGTGGGCTTTACAAGTTTAAAATAGAATAAGATTGTTAAAAATGATATGTACAATTCCAATATAATAAAAAGATAAAAAACTTTCATAAATATTTACATTTAAAGAAATAAAGTAAATAGTATCAATATAATTTTTAACAAGTCATTTAAAAATACTGACATAAAAAAAAAAAAGAAAAAAAAGAGACAATCAAACAAATAAAAAAAAACTAAGAATAATGGAATTCGATGTTCATTTAGAAAAATTACAAAATTATTTATAATGTTTAAAAATCTCATTTTTTATTAGAAACTTAAAGGAGTTTAATGATTTTATCGTATTTAAATGTTTTTTAAATGTGTTCCATAGTTTTCGGTCCACGGTATGCTATTCCATATTCAAAATGCTTGCTCCTAATTCTAGGCAATTTATAAGTATTCCATTGGTTTATTCTAAGAGAGTAATTATTGTTAACATTTTTGTAAAATTTATTATTAAAGGTTTTTGGAATCAGGCTGTTATTATATTTAGACATAAAAATTAAGTGTTGGTAAATATTAACTTCATATATACTCATCATTTGCATGTCTTTCATTAGTGGTTTTGCATGTTCATATTTTTTTTCTTATATATAAGTCTGCATGCATGTTTTTGTAGAGAAAATATTTTTTTAAGTTTTGTTGATTGAGTACTAGCCCATGTAATATTGGAATAGTAAATAAAACAATGTATTAGGCCAAAATATACTAGTTTCAGACTTTCTGATGTTACATATGGGCGAATACGGTACATCAAACCAATTTTTTTACTAATTTTTGATTGGATATAGTTTATGTGAGAAAGCCATGATAAATTTTCATCAATAAGAATTCCTAAGAATTTTATTGACACATTTTTTCCGATTAGTTTATCGTCTAAAATTAAATCTGGTAATTTTAAGGGAAGGTTTTCCTATTGTGATTTTTTATGGAATAGAGTATACTTTGTTTTATCTACATTGAGTGACAGTTTATTAGCCTTAAACCATTCATTGACATTCCTTAATTCATAATTCATGTCAGAGTAAAGTTGCCTAATGTCACTGTTTGATAAGAAAAGGTTTGTGTCGTCAGCAAACATTATCGCGTAAAGTTTTGCTGAAGCATTATACAAATCGTTTACATAGATCAAGAACAGCAAGCGACCAAGAATTGACCCTTGTGGAACTCCACAGATAATTTTAAGTTCACCTGATTTCTTATTAATAACATATTGTTTCCTTTCAGTGAGGTAGCTTTTTAACCAATCATAGATTTTATTTATTACTCCATAGTGTTTAATTTTTTCTAAAAGAATGAGGTAATCAACCGTATCAAATGCTTTTGATAGGTCAATAAATAATCCTAGAGTAAAGTTATTGTTTTCGAATCCTTTAGTAATTTGGTCTACTATTTCAATTATTGCGTGTTCAGTTGAATGGTTTTTTTGAAAACCAAATTGTTTTGTGTAAAGTAAATTATTTTCATTAAAATGGTTATAAATTCTATTATAGATTACACGTTCGAATATTTTGGAAAATACAGAAAGTGCTGATACAGGTCTATAATTAGAGATTTCTGATTGATCATTATTTTTGTAAATTGGGCATACTTTTGCCAACTTTAGTGCTTCAAAGAAAATACCTTCATTAATTGAAAGTTTAATAATATGGATCAAAGGTCTGGAAATGTAATTTTTGTTTAAAATCACTGTATTACTATATACTGATTTTAAACAAAAATTAAATAAGCCAGGTGGTTTATTTTTTTTAAGAAAAGAAAAGACTGTTTTATATTCTTTAAGAGAAAAGTCGTTATCGTGAAATATTACGTCATTTAACGATTTAAGATATAATTGAAATGAGTTGGGTGTGGTTAAAATTTTTTTAGCAAGGTTCGGGCCAATATTTGTAAAGTATTTATTTAACTCATTCGAGATTTTTAAAGGACAATAAATATCAATTTTATTGATATTTATTCTTTGAGGCAGTAAAGCCGTAGTTATTTTGTTTCTTCCCATTACATTATTAATTACATCCCATGTTTTTTTTACATCGAATTTTTTTTTTGTAAGCTCTTCGCTATAATAGTTTTTTTCAGCTTTCATGAGAAGATTTTCGTAAAACCGTTTATATTTAATTTATATTTTTTCATTATCTTCACTTCTGTTTTTCAAAAAGTTTTTGTTTTTTTTTGAACATTTTATTAGAGTTTTATTCATCCAAGGATTTAGTATTGTTTTTTTTTTAGTTTTTTTTAATTCATATGGGCACGTTTCGTTATATATATCAAGAAATATTTGTAGAAAAATATTAATATTATATATTAGTATTTTTCTACAAACATATTAAATATTAATAAACTCTTGCTTTAGTTTATTAGAAAGATTATTCTTATTAATTGTTGATAAGTTGCGTTTTTTAGAGTTACAGTTTTAGAATCCCCTTTGGATGTGACATTTAAAAGATTTATTTTAATGTATATTGGGAAGTGATCACTAATGTCAGTTTTCTTCTTTCTGCCATTCAGTAGTTTCCAAAACCATCAATTCTCTCTTGTTTAGCAGCAATGAGAACTGGTCTCTTTTGTTAGAAGGGAGTGTTAAAGCAAAAAAAAAAAAAAAATGCTATTTCATTATTACTCAGAAAACAAAGTAGACACTACATTGTGTCTTCAAAAGATATTTAAAAAATTTTGACATTAAAAGTATTTTTATTGTTTTTAATCTCTTTAATTAATATAATAAAAGAATAACTTAAATTAAAAATTAAAGAAATTTGTAAAAAAACTGATATTTTAAATATTTTTGAAAACTTTTCATTTTAAATTTTTTTCGATCGACTGACTCAATTCCATTTACATAAACGACCTCTATGAAGCATCCAATTTGATGACAGTTATGTTTGCTGATGACACAACTTTTTTTTTATCTCATAGCGACATAACGACACTATTTTCTTATATGGACAATGAACTAATGAAAGTTTCTCAATGGTTTAAATCAAACAAACTTTCTCTGAATATTGAAAAAATAAAATGGTCTCTTTTTCTTTTTAACTCTAAAAAACGTCAACTTCCAATCGAGCTTCCTCCTCTTTTTATTGATGGCGTTCTAATTAAGAGAGCAACATGTACAAACTTTTTAGGGGTTGATAAATAGTTTAATTGAGTATCTGACATGGAAAAAACATATCGAAAACATTACCTGTAAAACTTCGAAAAGTATAGTATATTATATAAAGCAAGAAGCATGTTAAATAAACATATTTTAACTCAACTATACTACTCATTCATTCATTGCCACATAAACTATGCGAATGCGGCTTGGGGTAGTGTCAATAAAAGTAAATTAAAACCACTTCATCGCCAACAGAAACATGCTGCACGTCTTATTAATTTTAAAGACCGTTTTTTACATGCTAAGCCTCTTTTTATTGAAATGAATAATTTAAATATATTTCAACTAAATATTTTTAATGTACTGTGTTTTATGTTTAAATGTAAAGCTCGTACAGCTCCGGTTTCTTTTCACAATTTATATTCTTTAAAAGAAAAAAATAAATATAATTTACGAAATGATAATTTCCTTCTTCAACCAGTTTTCAGAACCAATTTAGGCAAGCTTTGTATTTCTTTTCGAGGGGTGTTACTATGGAACAATATAGTTTTGAAACATTTTGATTTTTCTCAAGACTGGAACTTTTTCGCATTTAAAAGGAAATTAAAAAATATCACTCTCTCTATTGAAAACATACTTATATATTTTTAAATTTAATTATTTTGATTTATTTATAATGTTTTTACGAACTCTTATATAAAAAAATATAAGTTTGACTATATACTTGTATATTTAAATTTTGTTTTGTTAATTTTATTTTTTGTGTATCATGTTAATTTAATTTATACATTTTATACCTATCAAGTCTTGCATTTTAAGTATTTATATAAAACAATTTTTACATCTAACTTTCGTTTTATAAACTTTATTTGACTGCCTTATTTATTTTATACACATTACAAAATTGTTTTAAACACGTAACGATTGTAAGCGGTTCTTGATGATAAGATCATGTGATCTTCTTCAAGTCTCCGCGTTCTCATTTTATCTGACAAAATTTGTAATTTTTTATTTATATACATTCTTCTTTCATTTATTTTATTGTAATAGTTATTATGAAGAAATAAAATAACAACAAAAAAAAAATTCCTCCAAGGTATTGCAAATTATATGCTTGCTGGAATAATCTATCTAATGTTATTACCTAGCCGATTTTATACCGGGTAGTTTTACAGAATTGTAGAAACTATTTTTTAAGTTATAAAACAAGAAATTAATTTTTTAATGTGGCATATTTACATATTTTAGCATTTTTACTAAAAATTTTGATTAAAGTGAGTTTTGAACAAAAATAAAAATTACTAGGAACTAAATTTTTAGCGTTTTATTCTTTTTGTACGTAATAGACTGAATAAAAATTTTTTTAAATCTTTATGACTCTGGTGACATATTATCTTCATGCATTGTAAGTGGTATACTCGGTGCAGAACCTTCAGAGTTTTGTCCAATTTTTATTAACTGTAATACGTAAGAAATATACTAACACTAAATTAATACTTTCGGATAAAGAATAAAAGTATTTTAAAAAATTGTATGTTATTTAAAAATTGTTATATACATATATAAACTTTAAATTTTCACCTCATTTTTACATTTAATAAGTTAAAACTTTTTAAATAATATTTTAATAAAAATAATTTGTTTTACTAAAAAAGATTACTAAAAAATGATTGTGTCACGTAACACTTTCATTAATCGTTGGCCGAGTTTGAAATTCTTGAACTTTGGTTCTACCCTGCGCAGAATTTGAAAGTCTTTGGAGTTCGTCCTTAATAGCGCGTATAAGAGGTTGAGACCCAGGCTTTCTTTTGATATCACCATAGTCGTTCATATCAAGCACAGTTGAATGAGATTGAGGAAACCCAGATAACATATTTCGGTCCATGACATTCTTAAAAAAAAAATAAAAAACTTAAATGATGCAAGATTTTAATATAACTATTAATGTAATAAACTCTTACAAAAGGTTGTATAGGGTTCACAAGGGTTTCAAAGTGTGGAGTCCAAACCATATTTCCAACACCATCTGGTCGTTGATGAACAGGTGTTACGTAAACATTTTGACCAGGAGCACCATAAGGGAGAGTTAATGATGTTGGTATCTGACCATAAACGGGATATCCGAGACGCTGATTTACAAACCTTTAAACGAATTTATTAAGCTTCATTTCTGGTGTTTACTAAAAACCCGTCATACGAATCAAGACTTATACAATATAAATTTAAATTAGGTTAAAGCTCCTTTGGAAAAACTTGAGCCATTAATATAACTAAACGGTTATGTTAATGACGTTGTTAATGTAACCATTATTAAAACTAAGGTTCCAAGATTACTATCATTTTAAACAAAGTTCAAATTAATATTGTAAACAAACAAGATAATTTAAGAAAATTTGAAAGATTACTTATATTGCATAATATAGTTTGCATTGAACATGAAACAGTTAAATTTTATATTTATTTATTAAAAATTTAACACAATTAAACTATAACTTTATTTGTACACATTTAAATATACCTCTGTCTTTCAACAGGATCCCATGAAAGTAAAGGTTCAACAAATGGTGTACTGTTTATATATGGAGAGTATGGATTGGCATAAGCATTTTGTAAAAACTTTGAATCAGAGGTAGATCCTACAGGAATAGCAGTTCTTCCAAGTGCAGGTGCAATAGGAAGAGCTGCTGGAGTTGAACTTAAGCCACTCTGAAGTTTTTGTGAAAAATCAGGTTTTGGTAAAGTATTTTTTATAAGAGGTTCATCTTTAATAAGATTTTTTTGATAGTTTTTAATTGCACTAAAAGTGTCATCAAGTAAAGAGTGAATACGTTGTCTAGCCTCTCGCATACTTATATCTGTATCACTAGATTCCATCTCGTGTGTATTGTCCTGAAAACTGTTAAACACCTACAAGAAATAAAAAATAATAAAAATAGCTCTAAATAAATATTAAAAAAAAGGGTTAAAATCTTATTCAAAGATTTTAAACTTGATATACTGTTAGAAAATCCATTAAATAAAAAAACAAAAGATCTATGAAGTATTTCTTGTAAAATTAATATATGTAGTAAATACTGTTTGCTGAGTAGATTCAGGAGCTTTCTTATATTCGCCTGAATTCAGATCTAACATTTTTTTCATTAAATGTCCATCAACAGCATTAGGTGAAATATGGACTTTGTACTTGCGTCGCATTCGCCTCCTTTTACGACCCTTTCGAGTTGTAAGACTATAAAAATTACATTACTTTATATATCATTATTAAATATCAACTATTCAAAAAATATTTTAATAATAGTATAGCTTGATTTTGATTCATAATTTGTTTTACATAAGCTAACACTATAATAACCTTGGTTCAAGAATATCATCAATTTTTTTCTGTTCTCTGCTCCAAACTTTATCTTTAATAGTGAAAACAGATTCAGCAGTTGCAGAAACAGGTGATTTAAAGAACTGATTACGTTGACGCTGCTTATTTCTTTGACGCTCCACTTCTATTTTATGCTGCAAGTCTGAATCCATCTATAAAAAAAAAAATTGCAAAACGTTTATTCAAATAAACTTAGAATTTAAATAATTAAATAACTCCACAATTATTCAAAAACTTAATAAATTACTGTAATAATTTCAGGTGTTTTATGTTGATATAGTGACGTTTGCATGTTTTCAGTCATATTTTGTTGAGTACTGATTAAGGATGTTTTTTTCATTGATAATAAAGGTAAAGGACCAGTTGGATTTGTAAATGAGTCTATTGATGATTCTATGGTTCTTCTAAATCGTACAGGGGGCGCAGGTGTCAAGCTTTTCATTTCTGTCATTTGCTTAAAAGTCGGAACATTTGCTGCATAATTCTAAAAAAAATAAAATATATTGAACAAATACATATTAAAAATAATTTTAAAACTTAGGGGCTTTATCAATCTTTTACTCACATTAATAGGAACAAGAAGCTCGTCATTTGTAACTGCATTTGCTTTTACTTCAGATGATTTATCTATGCTAGCTGATAGCGTCTTTGGCCTCTGATATATTGGTGATAAGGGAAACATAGACTTTTCATTCTCCAGATGAGTATACTTTGAATTTTGTTTTCCTACTGGAGTAGATACTTTTTTTCTAAACACATATAGCAACAGTATACATTATTTCTGCAATTTTTGCATTTTAATCAAAAACTTTAATACTATATCTTAAAAACGATGAAAACTTAAATAAATTATAATGTAGAGGCCAAAATAACTGACATTGGCTCTCATTGGATCATTTTCAAGATCAGCTAGAGGAGAGGTAAACCAATCATTGTTTATTTTATCAGAAAGTATAAAAAATGTTTGGTTACCTTTTGCTGACCTTAAAAAAGGGCCTTAAAGACAGTCCAGGGGCGCCAATGACTGACATCCATTTTAATGATTTAAATCTTATTATTATCTTATATCATCTAATTGATGATTTAAATTTTATATTTTATATATAATAGCATAGTATATATATATATATATATATATATATATATATATATATATATATATATATATATATATATATATATATACATACCATGCAAAAAAAAAAATCGTATGCTTAAAAAAAAATTACATCTTTTACATTTATGACCAAAATTTTTGTACTAAACAGATAAAGTTAAAAAAAATATTAAAATCTAAAATATACATTAGAATATCAATAACAAAATGTCAACAAAATTAAAAAAAAAATCATAGTTTTACTTTTGTATAATAGAGATTAAGAAATTTAATAAAAAAGTTATGGCAAAGATAATAATCGTACAGTTCAAAAATAAAGTAAAATTAATCGAATTTCATGAAAATTAACATTAAGTGGGGCCTACTTTGGCCTCAGCTAAACTATTTGGCATTGAGTTGACCAAACTTTAGGTTTTTTCTGTTGTTATATTATCCCATGCACTCATTATAGCTTATTTCATGTTGCCTTGGCATCTAAATGCTCGATCGACAATTTTTCTGTCCAAAATATACCACAAACCTTCTTTAGGATTCCAGTCTGGACTTTGAAATGGCCATTATAAAACATTGATGTTATTTGTATCAAAGTATAGCTTTGTTTATTTAGCAGTATGTTTTGGATCATTATCCTGTTGGATTTTGAAACCGTTTTCCATTCTCAATTATTTAGTAGATTATCACTAGTTGGCTTTAAGAATTTCACAATACATTGAAGCATCCATTTTGTCATCAATAAATGTCAATTTCCCTCTCCTTCCCAACTCATACTACTCCAATCCATCAGATTTCCTCCTCCATGCTTTACACTATTTTATTATTTTTTTGATTTTATTTAGGTGCCCTTAGAAGTCCTTTAAGTCTTATCACAAAGCGTCGCAGATGATCTTGCCAAGAGCTGGGGTTTGAACCATGGATCCTTTTATTCTGAGGTAAGTGCGCTAACACTGCGCCACAGCTGCTCAACCCTACTCAATTTATAAACTTCTCCTTTTTTTGCCACACTTTCTGGACTCCATCCGATGAAACGAGGTTTAACTTTGACCCATCAGACCACAAGTTTTTTTTCCAATTTGATATGTGCATTTTTTTTGTACGTGCTTGCAAACTACGGTCAGGTCAGGTTATTCTGCTACTGGTAACATGTAACCTAGTACAATCTGCTTCATGTCCTGCTGCCTTGTAGGATACGCCTTTTTAGGCAAAGGCTAGGAGATGCAAACTCTGACTTAAAACACCCCCTACCTTGCAGCTTTTGGTTGAGTAAACGCTAGAGATAGTGTCTTGATAAAAATACTTATCTTGGGCAGATGTTAAATGCATCCAGCTACTGTCTTGTAGAAGGCCTCCTAGGCAAAGACTTAAGGGGTAAACAGATTCTATCTGTTGACCAGCCTCGCACCCCTTCATCATCTATTAGGTTGGCGCAGATGTATTTTTAATACATTGTTTCCAGTTTAGGATGTTAAATGCTGGATCTTCTTGACTCAAAGCATGGATTTTGCTTGTGTCTCTGTTTTTATGACTAGGCAACTCATTCTATTATCTCCTAATGATGGTACAGCTCTAAAACTCAGTTTTATGGTTCTGAGGCCGGCTGGTAGTTAGGTTTCCCAAACTCTGTGGTAGCTCTCAGAGAGGCTGATTCCATCAACAGCTAAAAATATCAAAGTATTAACAGTGCCATGTTGCGCATGGTGTCCCTATTTGTACTTTTAGTGTGCATTGCGGAGGCCACACTAAAAGTACAAATAGGGACACCTTGAAGCCCTTTGTTACGGTTTAGGGTTTATTAATAGTAATGAGGCAATTGCTTAGGCTATTAAGCAGTGTTCTGGATGCTATCTATGCTTTGAGTCAAGTTCTTCAATCAAATTTAAAAAAAGAATAAAGTACCAAAAACTATAAAACACAAAAAACCATCATCATCACCAAGTTCTCTAAACCTATCATTCACTAATGTTCGTGGTCTTCGAAGTAACTTTTCTTCTGTTGAGTCTTATCTCTCGCAAAGTTCACCAGACCTACTTGCTCTTTGTGAGACTAATTTGAGTTCGGCTGTCTCATCTTGCGATCTTAGTGTTGATGGTTATCTTTCTTATGGTTATGAAATCTCGTATCTCATCTCAAAAATTAGGCTCTCGTGACTCCTGGAGAATCTTTAATAGTATTAATAATAAGAGCAAATCTTTAATTCCACCTCTCTTGTATGATTCAGACTTTGTCACCTCACCTAAAGACAAAGCTGAATTGTTTGCTAAAAACTTTTCATCAATATCATCTCTTGATTCCACTAGTTGCGTTCTACCTGATACTGCCAACAAACAGGTTGATCCATTGCTTGACATTTGTATCACTCCAGCTTCTGTATCTAAAGTGATTTCCTGCCTAGACTCTTCTACAGCTTGTGGTCCAGACAACATACCTGTTATTGTCTTGCAGAAGTGTTCTCCGCAGCTATCATCTATACTCTCAAAACTATTCAACAAGTGCTTATCAGAGTCTTGTTTTCCAGCCTGCTGGAAAGCGGCATCTGTTATCCCTATCTTCAAAAATTCTGGAGAGTGATCTGATTCGTCTGACTACCGTCCCATTAGAATTCTTCCTATCATAAGCAAGGTTTTGAATCTTTAATTAACAAGTTTTGAATCTTTAATTAACAAACACTTAATTTCTCATCTTAAATCTAATAACTTACTATCTGACCATCAATATGGATTTTGATCTACTTGTTCTACAGCTGATTTGCTAACAGTAATAACTGATAGGTTTTATCGTGCATTAGATAAAGGTGGAGAGGTTTTGATGGAAGACCATTGCTCTTGACATTTCAAAAGTTTTTGATAAAGTTTGGCATGCTGGTCTTCTCCATAAGTTTCCTTCTTACGGTGTATCTGGTAACATCTTTAGGATTATTGAATCCTTCCTTTCCAATCGTAGTATAAAAGTTGTCCTTGATGGACAGCACTCTTCTTCTTATTCTGTAACTTCAGGGGTTCCTCAAGGTTCTATCCTTGGCCCTATACTCTTTTTAATTTACATTAATGATCTTCCAGATATTCTCACATCTTAGGTGGCATTGTTTGCTGATGATACTACCATTTATTCTTGTCGTGATAAGAAACCAACACTCTCTGATGACTTGGAGGGGGCATTTGAGCTTGAAAAGGATCTCACTTCTGCTACAGCATGGGGCTCACAGTGGCTGGTGAACTTCAATACAGATAAAACTCAATTTTTTTCAGCCAATTGTTATTGAAATAATTTAGATCTTCTTATATTTATGAACAGTGATGTACTCGATGAGTCATCTACTCTTCACTTCTAATATTAACTCTTACCTCCGATCTTTCTTGGAAATCGTATATCAAATCAGTTGCAAAGTTAGCATCTGCTAAGGTTGCATCTCTTTATCGAGCTCGACACTTTCTTACTTTGGATTCTATTCTCTATCTCTATAAATCTCAGATCCGGCCTTGTATGGAATACTGTTGCCATATCTGGGGTGGATCTTCTAATGATGCCCTTTCTCTTTTAGACAAGGTACAAAAATGAATTGTAAACATAGTTGGACCTACTCTTGCAGCCAACCTCCAACCATTATCACATCGTCGTAATGTTGCTTCTCTTTCTCTTTTCTACAAGTACTATAATGGGCACTGCTCTAAAGAGCTAGCATCTCTTGTGCCATCTACTAAAATTTATTCTCCTGTTAATCGTCATTCAATTAAGTCTCATCCTTTTTCTGTGCTGTTCCTTAGTGCTCCAAAAACTCTTATTCGTCTAGTTTTTTTCCTCGAACATCAGTTCTTTGGAATTCGCTTCCCTCATCTTGCTTTCCTGATTCATATAATTTGCAATCCTTTAAGTTATCTGTCAATCGTTATCTTGCTCTACAATCTTCATCTTTTCTCTTCCAGTAACTTCCAACTTTAATTAGTGGTTGCTAGCAGCCTTGTTGGAAGCGAAGATGAGAAAACTCCAATCGGCTTTTTATTTGTCTTGCAGTTAGAAAAGGTTTTTTTTTGACCTACTCTACTTCTATAACCTTGTTCTCTAATACAATTTCTGATTGCTTGAGGAGTCACTGTGATGTGGTGATCTTCTTGAACTTTTAAGGCTAGTTAAGTTCTCAAAACAAATCTATGCTTCTTCACGTTAATGATGATATTGCGATAAATTGTATGGGTGGTCTTGTGCTTTCGTCTTTTGCCAGCCACACTGGCAATGGTTCCAATTAAATCATATTTTTTAACAAAGAATTCCTGTTACTTTTTGGATCTGATGGTATGATTTTCCTTTATTTTTCAAATCAATTATGAGGCTTTATTGATGGACAAACAAAATGTTGTTTTCTTGATGCCATTTTGCTGAAACCATATTTTATTTCATTTCTAAAACAAAAGTGTATTAAAGCTATTTTCTATTTTACTTACTAGCTTGATTATTCAATTTTTTTGAGTTACGCAAAAAAAAGGACCTATTTTGTTAGAGTATTATTATTATTTTTGCACTCAATTTTATGAATCATTAAATCAATTAAATTCAAAAGGTTTGAAAAGCAATTTATTCACCAACACACAAATAAACTCTTAAAACAATACTTGATAAGATATGTAGAAATTTCAAACATTTTAACGGACAACTCATTTTTTTTTAAGTGTACAACTACTTGCATGCTGTCAAAATAAAAATAATAATAATTATATATATATATATATATATATATATATATATATATATATATATATATATATATATATATATATATATATATATATATATATATATATATATATATATATATATATATATGTATATATATATATATATATATATATAATAGGTGTATGCATATGAAACCGCTGTTTTTTCTTTGAATTAGAACGTTTGTTTTGGAGATGTTTTATTTATATTTCTTTGAATGTAATTTCCATTATTTTCTACTACTTTTTGCCAATTTTTTGGTAACTTATGAATTCCATCCCAATAGAATTTCTCAGGTTTAGAAGCTATCCAATCATCGAGCCATTTTTTGACCTCTTCATAATTCGAGAAGTGCTGATCTGCCAAGCCATGTGACATTGATCGGAATAAATAGTAATCTGATGGAGCAAGGTCTGGTGAATACGGCGGGTGGCATAAGACTTCCCATCCGATAGTTTTCAACGCTGTTTGAACAACTTTACAAACATGAGGACGAGCATTGTCATGTTGAAGAATTATTTTATCGTGTCTCTCAGCATATTCGGGTCGTTTTTCTTCTAATGCTTTTCTTAAACGGAATAATTGGAGTCTGTAAAGTGGCCCATCAATTGTTTCTTTAGGTTTTAGCAACTCATAGTATACCACACCAATCTGATCCCACCAAATAGACAGCAAAGCCTTATTTCCATGAATATTCCTCTTTGGTGTTGATTTTACAGGTGCGCCTGGGTCAACATAATGTGTTGTGCGGACTGGATTGTCAAAATAAATCCATTTTTCATCTCCAGTCACTATTCGATGCAAAAAAGACTTTCTTTCAAAACGATTCAATAACATTTCGCATGTCACTAAACGCCTTTCAATATCACGTTCTTTCAATTCATGTGGAACCCATTTTCCTTCCTTTCTTATTTTACCGAGAGCTTGTAAACGTCTTGAAATTGTTGCCTGATCAACATTCAACTCTTCTGCTAATTGTTCTTGGGATTGAGCATCGTCTTCGTCCAATAAACTTTGCAATTCTGAATCTTCAAATTTTTTTGGAAGTTTACCACGTTCCTTATTGTCAAGATCGAAATCGCCACTTTTAAATCTTCTAAACCAATCTCTGCAAGTTGTTTCAGATAAAGCATGGTCAGAATAAGCTTCTACAAGCAAACGATGACTTTCTGCAGCAGTTTTCTTTAAAATAAAATAGTGAAGTAATACTTCCCGCAAATGCATATTTGAAGGCACAAAGTTGTTCATTTTGAAAGATGTATAAAATTATCTAGATATGAATAAAATCAAATTAAAAACTATGATATTTAAAGCAAATTGAACGTAGTTTCACACACATAATCATCCATACATTAATTTTGTCTTAAAAAGAAAATTAACTTGTCTTATTTTAAACAGCGGTTTCATATGCATACACCTATTATATATATATATATATATATATATATATATATATATATATATATATATATATATATATATATATATGTATATGTATACATATATATATTTTTTGTTATTCACCTCCTCAAGGCTGAGAAGGCCACTAAAGATGAGGAGGCTACTTAATAGTGGTTATAAACCCTCTCTTAACTCTATAACTCCGAAACATGAACCTTGACGAACAAGGCCGCTGTGCGGAGAAACAAGTTGAGCGCGGTACTACCAGGGACATGGTGGGATCAAACTCAGAACCTCTCACTTATAAAGCGACCGCTTTACCTTTACACCACTACCGCATAAAAGGCCACGACAGATGAAGAGGCTACTTGTGATTATAACCCTCTCTCAACTCTATAACTCCGAAACACAAACATTGATGAACAAGGCCGCTGCGCGGAGAAACAAGTTGAGTGCAGTACTACCAGGGACGACGTGGGAATCAAACTCCGAACCTCTTGCTTATGAAGCGAGCGCTCTACCACTACACCACTACCGCAACTATATATATATATATATATATATATATATATATATATATATATATATATATATATATATATATATATATACACACACACACATATATATATATATGTATGTGTATATATACATACACACATATATTATTTTGTAGTCACTTATAATTTGTAACATAAAATATCAACGTTAAGTTTTAAAACAAAAAGTTAATATAAAGATTAATATCTTTATATTAATTGCTTGCCTGCCCAAACCAAAACCCTCAGTCAATATAGGTACACTTCCTGCATATTCTATCTATTTAAGTTAGGTTGATGTATGTACGCTTCCTGCATGTTCTATCTATTTAAGTCATTGATGTATACACACTTGCTGCATGTTTTATTTATCTAAGTCAGTTGATGTATGTACACTTGCTGCATGTTTTACGTATTTAAGTCAGTCAATGTATGTTCACTCTGCTGTGCTAATTCCTAAATAAACCAGTCGATAAACCAAGAATGAAAAAACAATTAAACAAAAAAAAAAAAAAAAAAAAATTGAATACAACAAATAAAATTAAATAAAACAAAAAAATTAAAAAAAAAAAAAAAATATTCTGAATTAAAAAAAAAAAAATGAATAAAAACTATTCTAGTTTTTAAAGTTGCATTTATAGTTTTTTAAAAAACAATAAAATTAAACTAGTTACCTCAATTATTTTAATGGTTTGTTACATAAAGTGCAACTGGTTTGTCAACTTTAAACAGAAAGAGCCATTAAAAGCCATTTTTTTCCATAAATGGTTAACATATGTTAATATATATATTAGGGTTCAGAAAAATTTGTATGCGCAGATATTCACCGATAAATTGTGCGCATATATTTGCATAATTATGTGTGTAACTTTTTTTCAATTTCAAATTATTGAAAACCGTTAAATTTTTTGACTAGGCAGACAGACAAAAAAATGAACTTTATTTCTAGTTTTCATGAAATTTTTAATTAATCTGCTTTCAAAACAAAAAAATCATCAGTTTTAATAGTGGAATTAAAAGTTAACAATTTTCAATTCTACTATTAAATCTCTTTAATCAACGCACTTTTATAATTAATAACTTTAAGTTATTAATTATAAAATAATAACTTTAAGTTATTAATTATAAAAGTGCATTTAAAAAAATTATTTTAAATGCACAATTTAAGTAATTAATTATAAAAAAGAAATCAATATGAAATTAGCAAATTTCTTTTTCTAAACTGGAATATCTTTCGTCTTGTTGAACCTTAAGCTTTAAAAGATTTGATCAAAGCACTAACCATAAAGGAACGGTGTATGCTTTATTAATGGTATTGATAAAGCATACATCGTATGCATCATCAATACCGTGCATGAAAATGCTATCAGGTTCGCTTCTTGATAAAAAGTACGCAGAATGCTAAATTGGAAGAAATTTTTGAATCATCTGAAAATTTAAAGCTCTTTGGTGATGGTTGGACAAATATTGGTGGCAATCATATCGTAAATTTTTGTATCAAGGCACCAAATACAAAAACCATTTTTCTATACTTCAATTAACACATCGGATATAAATCAAAACGCTGCAGTTGTTGCTGGTACCATCATTGAAGTGAATCATTGAATCAAGACTCTCGGCCCACAAAAGTTCAGAAGCATTATCACTGACAAGCTCCAGTAATGAAAGCTTCTGGTTAAGGACATTTTGAGCACTGCTGAAAGTTCAAATTCATTTCAAATTCAGCTGCTGTTTTGACGTTAATTAAATCAAATGCTTTCTGGGATAGTTTGGCAAAACTCGTGAAAGATATAGAAAACACTTCTAACATCATTGGAAGACTTGAAAATGATGATGCTCCATAAGCTTTGGTGTACTATTTTTTGGGTGAAATGCACAAGAAATTCGCAAATGAGGAAATTATTCAGGAAATGGTTATAAAGCGCTTTAAATTAATTATAACCTCAAATATGGGAATTGCTTATATGTTGATACCAAAGTATGCTGCAAAAGAATTCTATTTTGATGAGGATAAGACTGATATAATCAGTTCAATTTCAGAATTAGCCTCCAAAACAAATTCAAAAATTGCTGAGAAAGTTGAAAACGAAATGATTGAATTTGTTGGAGAAATGACAACACTAACAGAAAAAAGAAAAGAGACAATTTTTAAAATAAGTGCAAAGAATTATTGGAACATTGTTGGTCATCAGAAATATCCAAAATCTATTGTTGAAATGATTTGTTCGTCAACAACAGCAGCAAGAACTTGGTAGATTTTTCGATTTATTCATTCATGATTGAGAAATTGCTTGACAAACGAAAGTGTAAAAAAATTAGTTTTCATATATACCAATAGTGTTTTGTTGGATACAAAGGACAAAAAGGACTACATTTTAGAGGAAGAAGTGTGAAGAAATTATTTTCTTGACAATATTTAATTAATTTCTCATTCCATTTATCTGTTAAATTTGTATGTGCATCATATGCATATTATGTGCATAACTTTTGAATGGTATGCACATATATTCGCTGATATGCGCATAAGTTCCTAATATATATATACAACCCTCAGAATTAGGAAAATTGAGGTTGACAGTAATTTGCCAACCCCAATCTTTTAGAGGTCGGCATCAGGTTGGCAAAAAAAATTTGATACAAGGGTCTAACCATAAAACATTAAAACGAGGTCGGCAATTTTTTGCCGAAATCAACACACTTTTAGGTCAGCAGTTAGGTCGGCATTCGGCAATGCCGACCCTAATTCCAAGGGTTGTATATATATATATATATATATATATATATATATATATATATATATATATATATATATATATATATATATATATCAAATATTACAATTTTATTTTTAACAAACTTACTTTTGACAAAGCTGTAGGCAACCTATATTTAAGCTTGAAAGCACAAGTAGAGAAAGGACAAGAAAGAGCAAGAAAACAACTGGCAGAAGACTTAAATTGTAAATTATGCAAATCAGGAAAATATGAAGTCAGGAGAGAACTCCAAAGCACTGATGTGTAAGGAAAAAAACTAGATAAATAAAAAATTTTTGAGCATAAAGGAACAGTTACAGTAAAAGTATGCAATTTTGATGAATATGTTTTGGTAGGTAGAACAAGAGATATTAGAAAAGTAACCATGCATTTTTAAAAAAGAAAAAAAGATTTCTTTGTAAGAAACCTTACAAAAATAGGAGAATCAAGCTTGCCAGCTTGATCCTCTGTCCTTCTATTATTCAGAATGTATTTTTAGATATTATCTAAAAGAGAAAGGGTATCAATAGAAAAATCAGCCAGTCAAAAGCCATGCTTGAAATTCATTTTATCTGAAATTTTTTTTCTTTCCTTAATCATACTTTTTAAATAAAATTTAACATAAGTGGTTGCTTCTTTCCTTCTGGGAATTTTTTTGCAAATAAATATTTAAAATTGAAAAATTATAAATATTCACCTAATACTAACAATAGGCAGTTGTTTGTTTTCATCTTCATCATCTTCTTCTTCATTATCATTATCATCACTGTCATCACCATTATCTTCACAGCCATCTTCTTGGTCTTCGTTATTAACATGTTCTTTTTTGGAAGTTTGATTTTGTCTAAATAATTTTTTTTTCATATTTAAGCTGAAAAAATCATTAAAGTAAAATAACCACAACCGTAATGCAAATAAAATATTTACAAATAAAAGTATGTATGTATATATATATATATATATATATATATATATATATATATATATATATATATATATATATATATATATATATATATATATATATATATAAAAGTGTGTATGTATATATATATATATAAATATATATATATATATATATATATATATATATATATATATATATATATATATATATATATATATATATATATATATATATGTATCTTTAAAATGAATGAGGTTTCTGACAATTTCTCACAATATTTTTATGATTTGTTAATTTATTATTCCAGATTGCATATGCATCCAATCATAAATATTTAAAATTTTGCTAATAAAATATATAAAAGTTATTCTAATAACAAGATTATAAAGCTGCGTATGTTGAAGGCAAATACAGAAGAATTTGTATGTGAAATAAAATAATTTAAATCATCATTTATAACACTGTACATATTAACTGTTTTCATTAAAAACCTACACACATTAAATTCTAGACCATGATAATAAAATATAATGCACATCTAACATAACTTTTTTTTAAGCAAGTTATTTTATAAATTCATGAAGTCTCACTGCATAAAATTTGAGTACATGTTGAGTACATAAGTACTAAAAGTATAATAGCCACGCAACATTAATTCCTTTTTCGTAAAATGCTTTGTAGGCGTAAGTTTTATATTCTTTAGGTTCTATATCTTTATGTTAAGTTATGCCAAAGTTTTATATTCTTAAGGCTCTATATCGTTAAGTTATGCCAAAAGAGAAGCATACTGAAGCACAAGCTAAAAAGATTAGATATGAATGCTTGTACATTTGTTGGTTAGCAAAAAAAAAAAAATTACAAACTATTGTAGTTTTTAAATGTTTTAATACTTATTTATTTAAAAAAAAAATCTAAATCCAAAATTTTTTTGCAGAACTTGTGTGACTCCAGAACTTGATTTTTTGCAGACTTGTGTGACTCCAGAACTTGACTTGCACCCCTTTTCAATCTCAAAGCAATAAATTCCTACCATTACATCTTGATTCAATCAACTAAAAAATTATCTGTGCAAAGTTTTAACTAATTTTGATAACTGTTAGAGAAACCATATTGAAGAATAGAATGGAGTCATAAATAGTTTTGTCATAATTATAGTAATAAAATACAATAAAAATAGAAATTTAAAATTAAAATCATAACCATACTCAGATAATTCTGTATGGTGTGTATAAAACATGTAACATTTTTAAATACTTTTTTATGAAATTCTTATTTTATAAAACCCCATTTCAACTTTTAACACAAAAGATTATTAGTACAGGTTATAGTCTAGAATATATAAATAGATAAGTATCTACAGCAATTAAGAACTTAAAGAAAGTAAAGTATTGATAAAATAATTTAAATAAAGTTATGTATTGGTTTGATTTTTCTTAAAAGAATACTTAAGCATATTATAAGCAACTAAACCCTATAAATACTTCTCATTTATCTCATTTTTCATTTATATATTTAACAATAAGTTTTGTTATTTTTGTTTTCAAACTTGAAAATTAATTTTTTATTAAATTCGTTTCCTTTTTTTTATTTCTTTAGTTTTACCTTAATTATGTCAAAATGGTAGGGTTGCCTCAATATGGTAGAGTTATCTTTCATTTTTAACTGCAAAGATAATGTGTTACAAACATGTCTACTTTTAGCAGTAGGCAAAGTGAACTATCACTAGTTCACTTTGCCTACTGCTAATCATTTGCTATTGGTTTTAAAAAAAAGGTAACTTTGTCTTCTGGTCACATTACAAAGTTTGTTTGTATTATTATTATATTTCTGCTAATTTATGTTTATTGTCTTTGCAATAAGTGTCATTTTTTTAGAATATTTTTATATTATATTTTGAATATTTTTAACACAGCTCTAAAAAATAATAATAAAGTAAATAAAGTCAGATTCCATTTTAAAAAAATTTAACAATAAAAAATATATAGGACAGTGCCAACTATATATGCAAAAATAAGTGTGAAACTCTTATTTATTAGAAGTGTGCAATAAAAATCTGAAAAATATATAGCAGGATAATTAAGATGATTTTACAACAGATGATTGCAATACAATTATTTACTAGTAATAAGTTTTTATAACTTTTCATTAAAATACATATTTATAATTTTTCAAGTCAAAAACTTACTTTTTAACTGTTACAGGCTTTTTTTTAACCTTTCTTCTCAGTGATTTATTATGTTCAGATTCATTCTGCATTTCATTACTTGCAGAGAACAAAGGAACAGATATAGATTGCTTTTCATTTAGGACATTTTTTTTGTTTATTACAGGTGAAACTAAGTTACTTCCATGAGTAGATTCCTTGAAAATCAAAAAAATAGTTTACATTTAATTTGGTAAACAAAAAGCTATAATGCAAAAATTATTAATACACAAATACAAAACAAAGCAATTATTATTAAACAGCAATTTCACTTTAAGAATAATGCAAAAATTATTATTACACAAATAAAAAACAAAGCAATTATTAACTAGCGATTTCACTTGTATAATGCAAAACAATAAAAAAAAGTAACAATATCAGGATAAAATTATGGTAGTGATAACTATTATAACTTTACCATAATTTTTTCAGGTTCTATTTTTCTAGGTTGAATTTTACGGGGTGCTAATTTACTCTTGTATTTCCAGATGATACCAATACATAAGAATGTAATAAAAATGATAGGAACAATAACCACTGCTATAATCCAATATTTAACAACATAACTAGATTTTACAATAGTAGATAAAAATGTTTCAGGAGGAGAAATAACCTAAAATTTAAGTTCAAGAAATATGATCTTGATATCTATATAATAATAATAACAATAATAATAATAATAATAATAATAACAATAATAATAATAATATTAATAATAAGAGGTTTTTAAGTAACCTGCATTTCCAGCAAAGCAGACATATCAGAAACAGAAATTTTATTCATTATAGCTACTGCTTCACTTGCTGTTTTTATAACTCCTTGATCTATAATAACAAAAATTGCCTGATGATTTCCATTATATAAATCATAAATACTACGAATGTCTGCAACTACGCTGCCAGTTGCTCGTCTTAATCTGTTGCGTTGCTGGCCTTTCATATAAATTAGAGACAATTTCAATGATAGATCATACATATAAGCAGGATTGCTAATATTTAAACTATTAGGTGTCTTTATAACAATCTTTATTATATCTGTTTGTTTCACTGCTCGAATTGCATTTACTACAAATGGTTTTTCCAATACCTTTAATTAAACAGTTTGAATAAATTATTTCAGGATATAAATATTACTATTATCTAATTTTATTTTAACTATAAAATATGATTTTTTTAAAACTTAATATGATTTCTAATGATCTTCCTATTAACTATTATAAAAACGATTATATTTCATTTGCAATTATTTTAAATCTTTATTGAACATTACTGTTTTTCAATGCTATTATAGTCATTGTTACTAATAATATTATTAATAGTGTTATTATCATTATTATTATTGTTATTACTATATTATTATTATTATATGTTATTGCTATTATCATTATGTAGTGAAAAATATAATTATAAAAATCTAAAACTACATCACATCACAATTTTCAATGGTTTTACTCTTCATTTTAACTGTATTTTTTAAATTTAAGTTTTTAATTTAATTTTTTTGTTAAAAATATCAAAGTTTATTTTTTGAAAGCATTCTAGTGAATCATATAAATTTTTTTTAAATGTCTATTCTTGCACATTTTAAATAAACCTTAATAATCCATTTTCTTATTCAAATATAACATTGAAGGACTGAAGCAATTTTTTACAATCAAATGACCTTTAACCCTATTTCTGCACTAATTTCCACATTTTACCTGTTGAAAATTGTTGCATTTTTTTTAATGCCTCAACTACAGCATTCAAAAAAAAATTATAGTTGTACTTTGAATTGCAAATCTAATTTAATTCAAGTAGGGTTTTTTTATGACACTCAGTAAAATTGTAAATAGCAATGTAAAAAAAAGATTTTTTTTACATTGCTATTAAAACCTTTATAAAGTTTTCTTTAAAATAATCACAATAAAACTTTCATAACTCAAAATATAGTTTTATTATCAAACACTCTTTTGTAAGTAGTAACTTAAAAAAGAGTAGCAAAATAAAAATAACAGAGTGGTTGCCCTACCACGCAACTAACTGGCATTTTTTTCTAAATTTCAGTCACCCTATATTGCTGAACAACTATGATGTTACACTTCTGATATTATACTTCATTTAAACTTGAATAAAAAAAATATTAAATCAAAGTACTTAAAAGTTTTAACAAAAATAACTTTTATAAAAAAAGTCATTAAATTAAACAAAACAATAATAAAATAATAATAATGATAAACAAAAATGATTATAATAAAAATACCTGAATTGAGAGACCCATAGAAAGTTCTGTTAAATTTTTGTTGTTAAAAAATGAAACAATAGAAGATGCATTCTGGCTAACACCATTTACAATAAATACCAACTCTAAATAGATTTGCTGAGATACTTCTATCTTACTGAAAATAGTCTAAATAATGATTACGAAAACTAAAATTTAATTTATATCAATATACAGATTTGGCTGCACTAAATATAATATAATAAATGGTAATTACTGTATATTATCTAACAAGATTCTAACTATCATTGTATAACATTTTAAAACCATTACATCGCAAAGGAAATGCAAACTTAATGTCTTTCTTTTTTTAGCTCTGCAAGTTTCTTTGTGCAAGTTTGAATTTTTGGTTAAACATTCAAAACTTTAAAAGCTGATGGCTTAGTGCCTGCATTCTATTTATTAGTTTCTTTATTAAATTTGATATTAGCACAGTTCATAGGTTCATTTTGGCCATTGCTAGATTTAAAATGTATTATGGTTAAGTAAATTTTAGCACAGCATCGTTAGAAAAAGGAAATAACTTGTAGTTAAACAACTTTGCTGTTACTGAATATTCCTTGAATTCTTGTTGGTTCATTAGAATAACATTATAATAATAACAAGGATTTTTTTGGTTAACTTGTTTTTTTTTAATTATTTTATTTAGGTGCCCCAAAAAGTCCTTATGGTCTCACAACAGAGCACCACGGATTTTAGGATCTTTATCAATCCAATTGAATTATAAAAATCAGATTTCTCATGAGCTTTTCAATTTCATTATGCCCTTGATCCACTTCCTGGACACCTAAATGACCAGGAAGCAGAGCTGGATTAA